>NW_007261457.1:631855-650919 GCF_000164805.1 Carlito syrichta
GGCTTCTACAAAATATTTTTTAAAAATGAGTCAAGTGAGCCGGGCTTGGTGGCTCAGCCTGTAATCCCACGCCTTGGGAGGCTGAGGTGACTGGATTGCCTGAACCCACGGGTTCGAGACCTGCCTGGGCAACTTGGTGAGACCTCATCTCTATAATAAAACAAAAAATTAGCCAGGTGTGGTAGCGTGCGCCTATAGTTCCAACTACTTGGCAGGCTGAGGTGGAAGGCTCGCCGGAGCCCAGCAGGTCAAGGCTGCGGTGGCCGGGAGCGGCCACTGCACTCCAGTCTGGGCGACAGAGTGAGACTCCAACTCAAAAAAAAAAAAAATGAGTCAAGTACATGCCTGAGTCCCAGCCACTTGGGAGCCTGAGATGGGAGGATTGCTTGAGCCCAGGAGCTCCAGGCTACAGTGAGGTATGATCATGCCACTGCATTCCAGTCTAGGCAACAGAGTGAGAACCCGTCTCTATTTATTTTATTTTATTTTATTTTATTTATTTTGTTTATTTTTTGAGTTAGAGTCTCACTCTGTCGCCCAGACTGGAGTGCAGTGGCCGCTCCCAGCCACCGCAGCCTCGACCTGCTGGGCTCTGGCGATCCTTCCGCCTCAGCCTTCCGAGTAGCCGGAATTACAGGCATGCACTATCACGCCCGGCTGATTTTTTTATTTATTGTAGAGATGAGGTCTCGCCAAGTTGCTCAGGCGGGTCTCGAACCTGCGGGCTCAGGCAATCCACTCACCTCAGCCTCCCAAAGGCGCGGGATTACAGGCTGAGCCACCAAGCCCGGCTCTATTTTAAAAAATTAAAAATAAAATCCTCTCAAAACTTTCTTCTTGAAGGTTATTTTCAGTTGGATGATATAATCAAATGATAGATGTTAAATTATTTTCAGCTGCACAATTGTCCTTTTTTAAATTGATTACATGTGCTGCCTTTCCTGGACTCCCTGTTGTATAAGCTGACTTGTTATTTGAAGAGTTTCTGAACTTCACCATTTCACAGATATCACAACATTTAAAATTCCTTGTAATTCCTCCTATGATGGTATATTTTCTCCTTCATCTTTTCTGCCAATCTCTGGATAGGGGTCAATGGCATCTCAGATGGGACCAAGCTAGTATGATTTCCATAGAGGACAATCTTTCAGAGGAAACAAGTTACATAAATAATTTCTGCTCAGTAGTTAACTGGGTACACACACTTAGTCTGCATCGTTCTGTTTGCTGTGATGCTTAACACTATATTACACATGGGCACTTGATTTGTGGCTTTTGATGACACCACATTTCTAGTTGATGAGTATTACCCAATCTCTTATGCTTTGTGACTCTGGGAATCTGTTTTTCAACTGTCACACCTCTTTTTTCTCCCCTCAACATTAGATAACTAGATAGGAATGCGAAACTCCTTCACATGACTCTTTCTTACTCTGAAAATAAGTTGCATGATAGAGTGAAATCGAGTGCCTGTGGCATACGTTCTAAACATAATGGTATTAAATGTCATTATATACTTTGGACACAATACATGCTTACATGATTTTCCTTAAAAAATGCAGGACACAGTGGATAAGAAAAAAAAAAGATGAAGTATAGTTTCAGGGGTGTGTCACTTATCAGTTTTATGGTTCTTCGCCCTGCTCTGTGATGTTGGTGGTAGACCCGATAAACATTTCTCCTTTGCCAGCTGCCGTAGGGTGAGGCTTGTCAGGAGAGCCCTGGTGAGGAGTGCAAGGTAGTAGCAGCAGAAGGCCCTTTCCCACCAGTTCTGGGTCTCCTTCCTTTTTCAGTACAAGAGCCCAGTGGTCCTCACAACCATCTTAGCACTGTCAGACCTTTTTCTCCTCACCTGGGGACTGTTTCTGAGACAGCTCCGGCCATGTCTTCAAGCTACTTCCTTCTCACCAAGAGAGTTATCTAGAGAACAGCTGTGGGGAGTTTACACCCTTAACAGACAGCAGTTCTGTTCTGGCTGCGTGTTTCTCCTGTAACCAATAGCCATACCTTCTTGGAAGAGCTCTGAATCTTAGCCTGGATAAATGTTACTAAAGACACTAAAATCCAAAGAACAAAATGAAAACAACACCTCCCTACATTATTGAAGTTTGTTTAGCGCTGAGGTCAGCACACTTTCTGTGAAGGACCAGATAGTAAGTATTTTAGGTTTTGTGGCCACATGTGGTGTCTGTTTTATATTCTTTTTCATTTTTTAAACAACCTTTTTAAGAATAAAAACAAATCAGTTCATGGACCATAGTTTGCTGACCCCTGTTTCTGAGTATGAATAAAATAAAATCTTACTTTTTTAAACTAGAGAAATGTAATCTAAAATAATGCAGACTCTAAATTTTACACTTATTACTTATTGCTGCATAGCAAATCACTCTAAGACTTAGTGGTCTAAAACAACTATAATAATTAATTAGCATTCACCGTTTCTGTGGGGCAGAAATTTGGGAGCAGATTGCCTAGGCGGTTCTGGTTCAATGTCTCAAATGAATGAGGTTGATGATTCCTTTTTCTTTCTTTTAAAAAAAAATTCCCTTTAAGTCTTCTGTCATTGCCAGTTTTTATAAAAGCACTATCTTGGTAGGTATCAGGGTGTGGTGGACAGATGAATGTCAGGCCCTGAGGCTGATACTCCAAAGTAATGATTATGAAACTACAATACAGGCAAGGAAGTATGAGGTTAGAACGTAGAGATGTGGACAAGGCACGGCAGCTCACACCTGTAATCCCAGCATTTTGGGAAACTGAGGCAGGAAGATTACCTGAGTCCATGAGCTCAAGACCAGCCTGGGTAACACAGTGAAACCTTATCTCAAAAAGAAAAGAAAAAAAGCAGAGTTGTGAAGAGCAGACATATGATAGAAATGCATACACTGTAGTTTATTTTATTTAGAAAAAATATCATTCTGTTGTCAAGGCTGAACTGCAGTGGGGCAATCAGAGCTCTCTGTAACCTTCAACTCCTGGACTTTGCAGTCCTCCTGTGTCAGCCTCCCGAGTCCCAAGGTCTATAGGCATGCACCACCACATTTGACTCATTTTAAAGTTTTGCATTGTATCTTAGGAAGGGATCCAAAGTGAGATGTATATTAATAAAAGTATAACATTAGAAGTGAAGGAAGTGAAGAAATAATCTATTTTTAAAATAAAATGTAAATTTTAGCTTTCAGTTGAAGTCTTTTGTATTCATTTGAATAAAATGTAATATTATGTAAGAAATTTAACAAAGAAACTGCAATTATATCATTAATATGCCTGCAGTGGAATAAATGTAAAAAATTTTATGTGTTGGTTTGCCCAACTCGAATCGCATTGCCAACTGTGCTACCCCTTGTGGCTGTCAGCCTTCTGTCATCTAGACACCCAGACACCAAAGCAAGGAAGACAACTTGTTGGCCTATCTGCTAGACCTCAGAGTGTCAATTCTCTTCCTTTGAGATCATTCTTGACAAAATTGGCTTAGTTCATGAGAAAAAAATTGGTATATGTTCTTATCTGAGAGGCATCTTCCATGTAAAGCTTTCCTTCCTAAATGATTTCTTTCTCTGAGGCTGTATTACACTTTATGTATTTCTCCATTTTCATACTTACTTTCATTGTGTTCTTCCTGTCCTAACTCTATTATTATAAATAAATCTTGCAAAGGAGAATTTAAAATCTCAGTTCAAGAATCCAGTCCAGATTTAGCTGAGAATCTTGAAGAATAACATTCATACAGGAAATGAATAGTCCATAAGTTTAATGAATTTCCACAAATTGAATAAACCATGTTATTAGAACCTAGATCAAGAAACAGAATGTTCCCAGCACCTTAGAAGCTCCTTCATGTTCCCTTTTAGTCACTACTTAGCCCCTAAAGTATTACCACCATCCTGAAGTATAACTCCTTAGATTATGCTTGTCGGTTTTTGAAATTTATATAAATGGACTCTTACAGCATATACTCTTATGTTTCTTTTTTGCTTAACATTATGTTTGTGAGATTTTTCCATGTTGTTGCATTGCTGTGGTATTCCATCCGATGAATATACCATTACTTATTCATTGTACCAACGATAAAAGTTTTGTAGTTTCCAGTTTTGTTAATTATTTAAAAGTGCTGCTATGAAGTTCTAATGTTTGTCTTTTATGAAGACATGGAGTTATTACTCTTGGTTTATACTTAGGAGTGAAATTACTGGTCATTAAGTATATATTTAAAGATACTATCAATTTTCTAAGTGGTGGTTTACCTTCTCACTCATAGTGTATGACTATTTCAATTTGAATATAGACTCGTAGTTTTAATCAGATTCCTGGGATGAGAATCTGATTAGTCCAGCTTGGAGCAGATGTCTCATAAATTACAATGGAGGGAATGGGGATCACTTCTGAGGGGCGATCCCCCCAAAAACCCATACCTCACCCTCCCTATTCCCCTGATCTCGCCCCAAGTGACTTTTTTTTCTTCACTGAATTCATCTATCAAGTCATTTGGAGGAGTCTTTAGGATCGTATTGTCGGCATGCAGGGATAGTTTGATTTCTTCTTTTCCAATTTGGATATGCTTTATTTGCCTGATTACTCTGGCTAGAACTTCCAGTACTATCTTGAATAAGAGTGGCAAAGGTGGGCATCCTTGCCTTGTTCCATTTCTGAGGGGGAATGCATCCAACTTTTCTCCATTCTGGGTGACATTGGCTGTGGGTTTGTTGTATATGACTTTTATTATTTTGAGGAATGTTCCCTCTATGCCTGTTTTGCTGAGGTTTTTTTATCATGAATAAATGCTGAAGTTTTTATCATGAATAAATGCTGGATTTTATCAAATGCTTTCTCTGTGTCTGTTGAAATGGTCATAAGGTGGTTTTTTTTGAGTTGGTGTCGGGAATGGATGTGATGTGAGGAGCAGATGAGCACTGTCATTGTAGCAGGCCTTGAGTAAAGGCCCCAAGCGAAGGCAAGGTCTCATTTAGTGGCTCCAAGCTCATAGGCAAGGTCTTGCTTAGAAGCTCTGCATCCTAGCCAAAGGCAGGCTGTGAGGGATGCAGTCTGCCACACAAAACGGTGTCTCAGATGCCCACACATCCGGGTACACATAGTACAGATAAAGCCTTAGCTACAACAATTTAACGGCAGAACAGCTCGCCTTTTAGGTAGCAACATAATTCTCTTATGGCTCCCTCACAGACCTTGAATCCCTTCCATCTCCTCTTGTGCCTGATTATAAAATAAACGTGCTGAGCTAGTTTGGGGCCACTTCTCCTCCATCAGAGGAAAGTGTCCCACCTAGCCCCAGTTTTTCTTTATGTTTTTGTGTCTGTGTCTTTCTTAATCTCTCGCCACTCTCTCTTGGGACCCTCAAAGCTGCGTGGACCGCAACAAGTTGGAGCCTCACTCTGTCACCCAGGCTGGAGGGCAATGGCACGCTCCCAGCCACCGTAGCCTCGACCTGCTGGGCTCAGGCGATCCTTCCACCTCAGACTTCCAAGTAGCTGGAACTATATACACACGCCACCGTGCCCGGCTAATTTTTTGATTTGTTGTAAAGATGAGGTCTCGCCAAGTTGCCCAGGCTGGTCTCCAACCCTCAGGCTCGGGCAGTCCTCTTATCTCGGCCTCCCAAATTGCTGGGATTATAGGTGTGGCCAGATTTTTGTTTTTTATTCTGTTTATATAGTGGATCATGTTTATTGACTTGCATATATTGATCCACCCTTGTCTCCCTGGGATAAAATCTACTTGGTCATGGTGTATTGTATTTTTTTTAATGTGCTGTTGAATTTAGTTTGCTCTCTGCTAACTTTAAACTTTTCTTTTCTTTTTTTTTAGGTTGTTCAATGCTATTTAGTTTAGTTTTTAGTTTAGTTTAGTTGTGGGGTACATGTGAAGATTTACTTTATAAGTAGGTTGGAAGGCCAAACCTTGTACGGTTTGGCCTTCCAGTGGGCCATCTCCCCTGGAGAATGGACCTGGTACCCAGTATGTTGCTGTGTGCCACTTATCCCTCCTCCTTCCCTCTCTCCCTCCTTTTCTTCTGCAGGTTCCTCAACTCTCTCAGCCTTCACAGAATTGAAGAGAGTTGACCTTGCCTCAGATTGAGCTTTGGCTTAAGGGATTGCTTTGATCTTCTCTCCAGACCACCAAAACTTAGCAGTAAGGCTGTTTCACTTTACCATTTGTGTGTTCACTGAACTTTTAGCTTCCTTCAATAATTTTTCCTTTGCATTCACAACGTAGCCAGCTGTTTGGCACAAGAGGCCTAGTTTTTGTTTTGTTTTGTTTTGTTTGTTTTTTTAGTTGGAGTCTCACTGTTGCCCAGACTGGAGTGCAGTGGCATGCTCCCGGCCACTGCAGCCTCAACCTGCTGGGCTCAGGCAATCCTCCTGCCTCAGCCTTCCAAGTAGCCGGAACAAAAGGCGCACACTACCGTGCCCAGCTAGAGACCTAGTTTTTTATTGTCTTCTGCATTTAGCATGCCTTCCTCTCTAAGCTTAATCATGTTTAGCTTTGATTTAAAGTGAGAGATGTGTAACTTTCTTTCATTTAAACACTTAGAGGCCATTGTATAGTTATTAATTTGCCTAATTTCATTACTGTTGTTATCAGAGAATAGGGAGACCCAAGGAGAGGGAGAGACAGAAGGTCAGTGGAGCAGTCAGAACACATACAATGTTTGTTAATTAAGTTTGCTATCCTATATGGGCACAGTTCATGGCATTCCAAAACAATTACAATAGTGACATCAAAGATCACTGATCACAGACTGGGCATGTGACTCATGCCCGTAATCCCAGCACTTTGGGAGGCAGAGGCTAGAGGATTGCCTTAGTTCAGGGGTTCAAGACCAGCCTGGGCAACATGGCGAGACCTCATCTCTACCATACATTACAAAAAAAAAATTAGCCAGGTATGGTGACACACACCTGTACAAGGCTGAGGCATAAGGATCACCTGAGCCCAGCAGGTCGAGGCTGCAGTGGCCATGAGCATGCCACTGCACTTCAGCCTGGGTGACAGAGTAAGACCCCAACTAAAAAAAAAGAGACTCTGATTCAGAAAAAAAAAAAAAAGATAACCAATCACAGATCACATCATAACAGATATAATAATAATGAAAAAGTTTGAAATACTACAAGAATTACTAAGATGTAACCTAGAGACATCAGCACTTGCTGTTAGAAAAATGGTGCCAGTAGACTTAATTGAAATAGGGTTACCACAAACCTTCAATTTGTGTGTGTGTGTGTGTGTTTGAGTTTGAGTCAGAGTCTCACTCCATCGCCCAGGCTGGAGTGCAGTGGTACTCTCATGGCCACCCCAGCATCGACCTGCGGGGCTTAGGCGACCCTTCCGCCTCAGCCTTCCAAGTAGTTGGAACTACAGGCGCGCTACCACGCCCAGCTAGTTTTTAATTTATTGTATTGCAAAGTTTCCCGGGCTGGTCTAGAACCCGTGAGCTCAGGCAATTCACTTTCCTTGGCCTCCCAAAGTACTGAGATTACAGGCTGAGCCCCTGAACCCGGCCTGTGTGTGTTTTTTAAAAGGCAATATTTGTGAAACGCAGCAAAGCAAAGCACAACAATATGAAGTATGCCTGTATTTTCAGGCATTATACACTGTGGTTACATTTATCAGTTGTCTATCTGTGTATCCAGATCTCCAGCGAAGGGATCATCTGCATTTCATGTTCACCGCAAGAGTGCCTAGCAGCTTGGAATCAATTGCTTGCTAAGGAAATCTGGTTGTTACCTTCATATAGTTCCCATTTACTTCCCAATATGGAACTACCTTTGTCATGCAAAGATTTTCAAGTACTTCTGCAGTGTATAAAAGTTGTGACTACAAATATACATACTCATTTAAATAAATGTGGGTATATATAAAAAAATCTATGGTCTAGACCTGTGGTCCCCAACCTTTTTGGCATCAGGGACCAGTTTTGTGGAAGATTTTCCACAGGTTGGCGGGGGGATCATAGGCATTAGAGTCTCATTAGGTGTGTACAATCGATATCCCTCATATTCACGGTTCACAATAGAGTTCACCCTCTGTGAGAATCTAATACTCTCGCTGATCTGACAGAAGGCGGAGCTTGGATCGCCCACACCCACATCCTGCTTTGCAGCTAGACTCCTAACGGGCCACGGACGGGTACTGGTCCGTGGCCCAGGGATTAGAGATCCCTGGTTTAAACCATACATATCTAACTAAATATTGTCTTTGGTTGGGATAATAATTGTGTTGATTTCACAAAAGATTTGAGTACCTTTTGGGAGTTGTTTTTAGATCTTGAGGCATGTTATTTTGAGTATCTTTAACGGTGATAAGAATTCATCCTTTCAGTGTGATAGTTTTGAACAACCAAATGTTATTAGGAACCAAGTCTATTGCTTTTTGTTATTATCAGCTTATGTCTTAACTCTTTATAAAGTAAGTTACATGATCTAATGATATTTGTATAATACAACTGAGTGAGCCCCGAAAGAGCAAGAATAGTGGAGCTCTCACTCATGGATGTAGAAAGGGCAAATTGTAGCACCATGTTATTTTCGAAAGCCTCATACTGAGACTAGTGTCAGATGTAGTGCATTTGCAGCAGGATAATTAAAGTTGTCCTTTTAAAAAGGCTTATATTTAGAAATACACTGTTTTTATTTATTTTTCTGTATCAATGTATTGCTGTTGCCTTTCAACTAAGAAATCCAAACTGCTACTCTTTGGTTTATGGTCATTTTGCAAATTATGCTATTTCCTGCTGTTGTCCATTATATGCCAGTGTTTCTTCTTCACTGCAGGTCAGAAAGTTCTGTTTCCTTTGTGAAATCATATTGTTGAGTGTTTTTTTAATTTTCTGCTTGGGCATGGTTTCTTTTTAGACCATACTTTGTACTTCTTGATTCTTGACATTTTCCTAATGCATCTAGAATGTAAGGTTGGATCACAAAAGGCTACTTCTGTTTTTTAAAGGGATGAAAACAGTGCATTTTTTTAAAAAAATGAATTTTTCTTTCAGTCATACTCCCTGACATTATTTTTGGTTAAATGTCGTGTGGCAGAGTTATTGATACACAGGACCCTCAACTAGATTTTAATACTGAAAGCAATTTATAATTTGTTAACAACCACAAGGTCGTGCGTGGTAGCTCACACCTATAATCCCAGCACTTCGGGAGGCTGAGGTGAGAGGATTGCCTGAGCCTACGGGTTCAAGACTAGCCTGGGCAACTTGGTGAGACCTCATCTCTACAATAAATCAAAAAATTAGCCAGGCATGGTGGCACATGCCTGTCATTCTAGCTACTTGGAAGATTGAGGCAGAAGAATCGCCTGAGCCCAGTGGGTCAAGGCTGCGGTGGTCATCAGCATGCTTACTGCACTCCAGCCTGGGCAACAGAGTGAGACTCCAACTAAAAAAAAAAAAAAAACCCACAAGAAGCAGTATTATTCAAATTTGACTGAGTAGGTAAATTTATAAATAACTGGTGCTGTCCTGGAAATGTGAACTCCCTAACTAGATAAGTAAATGATAGTCTCCAAAATGGTGAGCTGTAAACTGAGAGGAAGAGCTGTGTTTTGGGGAGTAATTCTTAAAATTTTTCAGCTCTGCATGCATGGTGAGTGTGTGGAAGATTTTCAGGATGGTCTTTTTTATAAATATGGTAGTTCTTTTAAGCTTTACTAACATGACAGAGGATTGCCAATCTTCTTGGAGTTTCTGAATAAGAACTTATAAGACGTTTTTATGCTTTAAAAAAAATTTTATTTTCAATTTTCCAAGTAACCATAGTTTTCCTACTGGCATACAAAAAAAAAAAAGGTTTATTTAATATATGACCCTGTGTAAATAAATCACTTATCTCTGTACATGGTAATTTTGGTGTTTTTCTGAGCCTATTATTTTTAGAATTGTTTAATTTTGAAACAATCTCCTACATACAGAAAAGTTGTGATTGCAGTAGGAAGAACGTTTTTTTTTGACTGTTTAAGAATAAGTTGTTGGCTGGGCGCAGTGGCTCATGCCTATAATCCCATTACTTGGGAGGCCAAGGTGAGAGGATTGCCAGAGCCCACAGGTTCGAGACCAGCCTGGGCAACTTGGTGAGACCTCATCTCTACAATAAAACAAAAAATTAGGTCGAGGTTGCAGTGACCATGAGGCTGCAGTGACCATGAGCGTACCTCTATGCTCCAGCGTGGGCAACAGAGTGCGACTCCGACTCAAAAAAATAAAAAGTTGTTGACATTATTCTACTCTTCCTCAAACACAGGAACACTCTCCAACATAACCATTAAGCAACCTTCAAAATCTGAAAATTAACATTAATACATTGCTATCATCCAGTTATTATAACCCAGTCAAATTTTGACAATTTCTCTAGTAATGTTCCTTATTGGGAAAAGTTCAGAATTGTAGTTGAATTTAGTTGTCAGGTCCCGTCCACTCTAGTTCAGTACCACATTCTTTCTTTGAGTTTCATGATTTTGACTCTTTTGAAGATGGCACTTATTTTGTAGACAGTTTCTGTTGGAGTTTGTCTGGTATTTACTCGTGATTTCATTCAGATCATATAACATCTTTGTCTGGAATATCACAGAAGCGTTGCATGGATTCTCACTGCATACCTTTAATTTGTCTCATTGCTGATAATACTAATTTTGACCACTTGATTAATATGGTTCCTGTCAAGCTTCTTCACTTTGAAGTTACTACTTTTTCTCTGGGATTAATGCTTTTGTGTGGAGGCATTTTAAAACTGTGTAAACATCTCCTTCTGTATTAAACTTAAATTTATTCACTTAATTATGTCAGGATGGATTCATGGTTTCCTGTGTTCTTCAGTGAATTATAATTGGTTACTACCATTATTTATTTTAATGCTAAAAATTGTTTCGGATTTGACCATTGGTACCCCTTTCAAGCTGACTTCTGGGTCTTTTTGACATGTCTCCCATCATTCATTCAGCATGTCCTTGGTTTCTAGTATAGCAAGGTGCTCCAGACTCATCTTGTCCTTTCTGTGTCCAGCCCTGGAATTGGCCATTTCTCCAAGGAGCTGTAGTTCCTCTTGGATAAACATAGTATTCAGTACCAAGATGTGAGTGCTAGATATGCTTAGTATTAGGGGTGATACTGCCCATAGGCTCTCTGGGAGAGAGAGGCAATACAAATACATATATGAGAGGGAACCCAGAAAGCCCAGAATAGTTTTTGGACATACCCCTTGTAGTACAGACTTCCCCTACTACGTTAGTGTTCTAGGTCCTCATCCATATCAGAGTACCAGCTAGCGTTGTTGTGAGAGACTGTATTTGGCTTTGGTGAATTTTTTTTAGAGATTCTTTCAACTTGTTCGCCCATTTCATGATGGGTGATTTATGAGCGCATCTGCCCACACTGCGCTAAGTGTTCAGCAGTTTTTTGACCAAAAAACAGCATGACTTCTGTGCCCCACCCTTTCTATGTACCTGATCTCGCCCCAAGCTACTTTCTTTTGTTTCCTTGGATGAAAAAAACTCCTCAAAGGGAAACGTTTTGCCAATGTGGAAGAAGTGAAACAAAAATGGCAGAAGCACTAAAAGGCATCAAAATTGACGAGTTCAAAAACTGTTTTGAGCAGTGGGAAAAGTGTCTCGATAGGTGTATTGCATCAAACAGTGACTAAAGTTTAAGCATGTAGGAATAAATACACAATTGTTTAAGTCCTGTTTTGTTTTGTTTTTTGGTTTCCCCTTTTTTAATGGCTGAAGAGCATTTATTTTAATGGCTTTTGGGAGTATAAATTGTTCTTGGTTACATGAATGCATTGTTACATCCATGTAACCAAAAACTATTTATATCCCCTAAAGCTATTGAAGTAAAGGAAAAAAACAAATAAAAACTCAATCATTATAAACACTACTTTGCATACATATGTACAAAATATAGATACATAAAATTTTTATATTTACATACACATATGTACCTTAAACATTTGCATCTTTTAACATTTTATATTTTTGTTGTTTTTATCTTTTATATTTCCTTATGTTTATACATATTAAAAACCATGATTTCATACCAATACTTCCAATTCCAGTCTAATACTACAGGGTTATTTCTAGTCCTTTTCTATATTGTGGCTCCATTATTTGACAGGATAAGTCTGGTTTCCATTGACATGTTTGCTTATTTGGTCAGTCTTCCTGTTATGTAACAGTCTCTTGTCTCTCCTACCACCCCTTCCCCTGCATACCTGCCTTTCTTACCTCCTTTTTGAGCCTACCTCCCGTGCAGACAACCTCTTCATCCCATTCAGGCTATGCTTCCCCACTTCCATCATGTGGACACCCTCCTTGTCACTCTCAGGTTCGCCATCACCATGCCAGGTTGCCCCTCCACACCACTGTTGAGTTCAGATTTCCCACATCAGGTCCCCTTCCTTCCCATGAGTATCTTTCTCAGAATGAATCCTTAGATTTAAAAAGTATAATGACTCTTAAGCGGGAAAAACTAAATTAAGTCTATCCCTGACACACTGTGATAGAACTACAGGATCCCAGAAACAAAAATCCTTAAAATTCCCAAAGAAAAGAGAGATTCTCTACAAAGAAAAACAAGTAGATTTTCAAAAGATGAGTTAGTGGAGACCAGAGACAAAGGATTATCTTAAAAGTTCTACAGGGAAATAACAGTCAGCCTGGAATTCTCTATCCAGGTAAACTATAATACTCAACAAAACAAGAACTGAAAGACTAAAAGATCCTTACTGAAATCTCATCCCAGAAAGAATGAAATTGAACACATAGGAAAACATGATGTAAGAAAAATGGAGAACAAAAAACTAAAAAACTTACAGATGACTCTAAGAAACTATCACTATATAAAACAATAGTCATAGTAACAATTTGATAGTTGTAAAAAGTTAGGAATAATTCCTTCTTAATTTTGACTGATACCATTCTAAGATCCTTATTGTTCAAGCAGCTAAGTAGAGAAATTAACTTTACACTGTAAGCCAAGTAAAAATATTGCAAAATGCATAGAGTAAGCACTAAAAGAATAGAGAAAAAAATGTGTACTCCCAAACCAGTAGAGATAAAGAGATATAAAAAATGTTTTCAAATTGCTGGAAGATAGGAAAGGATAAATAAAATAAGCAGAGGAAAGTCAGGATGAATAGAAAGCTCAGAATAAGATGGCAGATATTCACATGTATCTAAAATAGATTAAACTCAACAGTTAAAAGGACAGAAATTATCAAATTTATAACACAGACTGAGTATTTACTAACTATAGGCTCTCACTGAAGTCACTGCTCAAAATTGTAGTGAACAAAATGTAACAGAAAGAAGGAATAAGAATGCAGAATCAATGAATGAACAAGGAAATTGGTAAAATATATGCAAAACCATGGAATATTACTCAGCCATTAAAAAGAATGAAATAATGCCTTTTGCAGTGACTTGGATGGAAATGGAGAACATCATCCTGAGTGAACTAACTCAGAAACAGAAAACCAAACACCACATGTTCTCACTTGTGGGAACTGAACTAAGGAACTGCAAAGGCATCGAGCATGGTAGAGTGGACACTGGAGACTCAGAAGGAGTGGAGGGATGAAAAATCACCTGTCGGGCCCAGTGTGCACAGGTGGGGGTGGTGGGAACACTTAAAACAATTATACGATGCATCCATGTAATCAAAAATATTTGTACTTCCTAAATTAATGAAATGAAAACATGAATTAAAAAATCATGGTGAACACTGTGTTATTTACCACTTAATGTAGAGTACTTCTGTGGAATGTTGGAAGCAAGAAAATAACACTTTGGGGGTGAGGCTTCTTTGTAAACGCCTTCTCTAGATCATTGTTTTGCTTTGAAGCTTGTCTTTGGGCTCATTAGTTTCACATCCCGTGGTGCATCATGATCCTTTTAGAATCTCACACCGAGCTCCAAGCTTTCATGATTTCTTTTTTCTTCTTTGTACAAAAAAAAAAGGTTCAAACTGCTATATAGCAGCCCTCTTTTGGTGAACTCTTTCTTGCCTCTAGATTTATGTTTTAAAACTGACTAACAGAAATTGGATTTTGTAGCATACACCAGGCAGTTATTTTAATTAATAGCTCAGTCTCTCTAAGGTACTACATGAACCATCACTGTTAACATAAATTTTTCCTTCTGGTCTGGACAGTTCAAGAAGAGTCGTTAATCCACAACATGACTGAAACAGAACAGAAACAGAAGTACTACATACAGCATTTGACTAGACACCAGCAGTAACTTCCACCTATTGAATGTAGTGTCTCAGCCAGCTTCCTCTCAGCCTGGCCACATTTATATCCCTTCTGAGAACTGGGCATTAAGTTAGTCATCCCTTCAGTCTGACCTCAGCAGGACCCCTGAAATTATATTCTTGTATATCTTCCTCCCTCCCTCCCTTCCTC
The DNA here is from genome assembly GCF_000164805.1 of Carlito syrichta. Taxonomy (NCBI): domain Eukaryota; kingdom Metazoa; phylum Chordata; class Mammalia; order Primates; family Tarsiidae; genus Carlito; species Carlito syrichta. Next base: position 646,276 of record NW_007261457.1, read on the forward strand.
CTTTTTTCCCGTCCTTTCAACAGGAAAATGTTTTGAGTGCAAGTAATGAAGGATTAATTACAACACAGAGGAAAGATATTAGACTCATTTTCTGTCCCACTTTGATGTGTTAGAAAACACATTGAAATATTAGAGCATGGCCGGGCTCGGTGGCTCAGCCTGTAATCCCAGCGCTTTGGGAGGCCTAGGTGAGTGGATTGCCTGAGCCTGTGGGTTCAAGACCCGCCTGGGCAACTTGGCGAGACCTCATCTCTACAATAAATAAAAAATTAACCAGGCGTGGTAGCGCGCTCCTGTAGTTCCAGCTACTTGGAAGGCTGAGGTGGAAGGATCACTGGAGCCCAGCAGGTCGAGGTTGCAGTGGCCGCACTCCAGTCTGGGTGACAGAGTGAGACTCCAACTCAAAAAAAAAAAAAAGAAATATTAGAGCATATTCTCTTAAAAATACAAATACACTAACAATAAATTGTTTCAGCATCACTGTGTGGATACAATTTCTTGAGATCTGTTTTTAATAGAAGTGCTTAGCATGTCTTCCTCTGGTTCCAATCACTTGTGCCTGGAAGCCTTCTTTTACATGGGTTTCAATAGCGTGGAAGCTGGTTTTAACAGCTATTAGCTCTGTCTGCTTCCAAACCCCTTCCTTCCTCTTTATCCGGAAGCAGATCCCATATGCCCCACAGGTGTGGGCACACGATGTTGTAGGGCAGGTGCCATTCTCCATCCCAATGTAGTGTAGATCCATTATGTATTACATTATGTATATACATTATATATAAACCCACAGAATGTGCAACACCAAGAGTGAACCTCGGTGTAAACTATGGACTTTGGGTGATACTTGAGTATCAGTGTAGGTTTATTGATTGTAATAAATGTATCACTGGTGCAAAATATTGATAGTGCTGGAAACTGGGGATGTGGAGATAGGGAGTATATGAAAACTCTCAGCAGAACTTTCTGTGATTTGCTGTGAACTTAAAACTGCTCTAAAAAATAAAGTTTATTTTAAAAAAGCAAACTCACCAGGTATGGTGGCTCACGTCTGTAATCCCAGCACTTTGGGAGGTGGAGGCAAGAGGACTGCCTGAACCCAAGGGGTTGAGACCAGCCTGGGCAACTTGGCGAGAACTTGTCTCTACAATAAATAGAAAAATTAGCCAGGCATGATGGCGTGCACCTGTAGTTCCAGCTACTTGTAAGGCCGAGGCAGAAGGATCGCCTGAGCCCAGCAGGTCAAGGCTGTGGTAGCCATGATCGTGCCACTGCACTCCAGCCTGGGTGACAGAGTGAGACTCTGACTCAAAAAAAAAGAAAACAGATGGGTAGGGGATGCTATTATTTACCAGCCCCTGTTGTATAGTTCCTGTTACAGCAATATTGAGCTTTCTTTTGGTAAATGCAGTGATACATATGTACATTTGAATGAAAAAAAATATGGGCGATAATAGAATGTAACTCATATGGTTGTTATGAATACTAAATAAGATACTACATGTAAACTTTTAGTTATGCAAAGGGAGAGAAGAACATTTTAGACAGAGAACAGTATGTGCTATATAGTCTCCAAGGTCTGAGAAACTTGCCATGTTCTAAGAATTGAGGAAGAACAAGTAGAACCAGAGTAAGTCAAGTGAGGAAAGGGGAGTGAGATGAGACTGCTGCCAGTGTAGGTGTCATGTAGCATCTCGTCGGCCATGATAAGCTTTTATCTTGTTGAAAATATAAAGAGGATGCATTGAAGGGTTTTAAGTAAAGGAATGGGGCAATCATCCTATTCACATGTTAAGAAAATCACTTTTGCTGCTTTGAGTAGGGCGACCTGGAAGAGAGCAAGTGTGGAATCCAGTTTAGAACTGGTTCAGTACATCATGGTGGTCTGGACCAGAGAACTAACAATAAAAATTGAAATAAGAAAGAACTCAGTTCAGAAGGTGTTAAGTTTGAGGAACCTGTGGGCATCCCAGTGAAGACATCTGGTAGACCTGCGTGGGGCATGGGCATCAAGAGGGAGACTTGTTGCTCCGAAGATGTCCACATGTATATCACTGTTTGATTCTGAACCTTATAAAGATTTGCTTGTTTAGTTAAGACTGCTTCTTACCTGAGTTGTTACGAAAACAATATGAAAAAAAATTCCCAGAAGTTTAATAATACATTATCAGAATCTTAAAACAATATACTTTATTATCCTATCATTCCACAATATATTTTATTTTATTTTTTATTTTTTATATATTTTTTTGAGTTGGAGTCTCAGTCTGTCACCCAGACTGGAGTGCAGTGGCCGCTCCCCGCCACCGCAGCCTCGACCTGCTGGGCTCCAGCGATTCTTCTGCCTCAGCCTTCCAAGTAGCCGGAATGACAGGCGTGCGCTACCACGCCCGGCTAATTTTTTATTTTATTTTATTATAGAGATGAGGTCTCGCCTGCCCAGGCGGGCCTCAAACCCATGGGCTCGGGCAGTCCACTCACCTCAGCTTCCCAAAGGCTCTGGATTACAGGCTGAGCCACCAAACCCGGCTCACAATATATTTTAAATAAATAAAAATACAAAGATTTATGTGCAAAGATATGTGTTTAGAATCAGCATAGGTATAATGGTAAAAATGGAATACAATACATAGAAAAGAAACTGGAAAGTATACAGTCTGATTTACAGATTTTCCAAAATGAGCATGTTTTCTGATGAGGAAAAAAATGAAGTTTGAAATAGTGTATAAAGTGGAAATGTCTGACAATCGATAAATAGTAAATTCTATTACAGCCATAGGATAAAAGGTGATAGAGCTATTTAAACTATGTTGCTTATGAAAAGTTTTTAATGAGATGGGTAAATGCTTATAAACTGTTAATGGCCAGCTGTCAGTTGAGTCTATGATAATGTGAGCATATATCTATAGAAAGACTGGGATAAAAAGCCAGTTCTTCCTGAATTGGCATCACATCCTACAGGTTAAGTGTTAGTGCCACGGGACTGCCTCCAATTCGGACACCAGTTAGAAGTCCTGGGCCTCCTGACAGGAGTCTATAAATCAGGGGTTCCCATGACCCCCTCCTCAGGTTTAATAACGTGCTAGAATGGCACACAAAACTCAGGGAAACACTTTATTTACATTTACTGGTTTGTTAAAAGGAAATTATAAAGCAAGATGAAGAGGTGCATAGGGCAAGGGACAGTTTGTGTGAAGATCTAGTTTCACTTTCTGGAGGTCCTGAGCCCAGGAGCTTCTATCCCATGGAGTTGGGTTCCGTCACCCTCCCGGTGTGTGAATATGTTCACCAACCTGAAAATTCTCTTAATCTCGCTACTTAGGGGCTTTTATGGGGCCTCTTTAAGAATGACTTTCTCAGTAGTAGACCAGCAACTTCATCAGCACATTAAATGAGTACTTTGTGATCAGGAATTATCATCTAATGGCATCTAGAAACCTGACTCATAAACTTTATTTAGTATTATATCAACTCCAGCATAGAGTTTGACTCATATGGAAAAGTCTGGAAGGAGATACAACAAACCACGAACTAATAGTGGGGAGACTTGTGGGATTGTGGAGAAGTATAGGCAATGGACTTTTACTTTTACTCCCTACATTTCTATATTTGACTTTTATACACAGAGAAACATCTGTATCATTACATTTCTTAAGGTTTTTTGATAGAGAATTCTGATATGTTTTCAAGTGGATACATTTTTCTCAGTTGGATGCAGTTTCACTAAAAGTAATAGACAGTGTTATAGTATCTATTATCCAAACTTGAAGAACTTCTACGTATATTTATTTGTCGATTGAGGGTTGCATCTAATTTAAGACAATCTGCTTTTTTCTTCTCATTGTAAGCATGAGTTGCATTTTTAGAAATAAAACTCATCTGAACAACTTTAAATTAATGTGACAGATGATGTCTTGTTGGCACTAATTGCCTATGTTGTGTTTGGTACTAGAATATGTATTTGAATGTTTCGTTTCACTTACTTATGAGATTCTTTTGATTTTGAGCATGATGTAGCATCATTTGAGTGTCTTTTTTTTTTTTTTTTTTTTTTTTTGAGTTGGAGTCTCGCTCTGTCGTCCAGACTGGAGTGCAGTGGCCACTCCCGGTCACCGCAGCCTCAACCTGCTGGGCTCCGGCGATCCTTCCGCCTCAGCCTTCCAAGTAGCTGGAACTACAGGCGCGTGCTACCATGCCCAGCTAATTATTTTTTATTTATTGTAGAGATGAGGTCTCACCAAGTTGCCCAATCGGGTTTCGAACCCGTGGGCTCAGGCAGTCCACTCACTTCGGCCTCCCAAAGCGTGGGATTACAGGCTGAGCCACCGAGCCCGGCCGAGTGTCATCTTTTTTATTGCAGCCCCCCATCTCAGCCTCCCAAAGCGCTGGGATTACAGGCACGAGCCACCATGCTCAGCATGAAAACAGTGAACACACTTCTAACCACTGATTTATTATTTTAATTTAATCATGCATCCTCAAATCCTGAAAATTTAAAAAATACAATTTACAAAAGAATTTAGCATTGCACAATTACTGGCAAACTTACTGCTAATAAACTATTACAAGATCATGTATAAAAAAACACAACAGGGCCGGGCTCGGTGGCTCAGCCTGTAATCCTGCGCCTTTGGGAGGCTGAGGTGAGTG
>NW_007261457.1:651007-662300 GCF_000164805.1 Carlito syrichta
TAAAAAAAAAAAAAAAAACAGGATCAATATGATACAGCCACCGTGTTGTGACTCTGGCACTAATTGCTCTGGCATAAATTTTTTTGAATTCCAAATGCTTGTGAACCAATTCCTCAGTTCCTTTCATTTTTACTACCACAGTATCTTTGTTCACACAGTGTACCATGGTATTCATTGGCCTTCATAAAGCATCAATACAATTGTAAGCACAAACACCAGTGCAGTCCTGAAAACATGTCCCATTGTGAGGTAGCCATTCAAATGTTGCAGACTCAGCAGTGCCGTCCTGTAGAACTTTCTGTGAGGCTGGGAATGTTCTATCCCTGTCCATTTGCTTTCCAGGAAGATAGCCTCCGGGCACATGGAGCTTTTGAGTTCTTGAAATGTGGCAACAGTGACTGAGGAAGTGAATTTTTAGATACATAATTTTGATTAATTTAAATAGCTACATGTGACTAGATCTGTGCTTTATTGGACAGCACAGCTCTAAAGCAGTGTTTACCAAATGCTAACATGCGTGTGAATTACCTGGGGATTGTGTTAAATGCAGATTCTCACTCAGTAAGTCAGGGCTGAGTCTGTGATTTCGCATTTCCAGTGCACCCTGGGGGTTGCCGAACGCTTCTGGGCTGGAGACGATTCTTTGAGAAGCACATATCTAGGATATATGTGCTTCTATCCATTTGTTTTGGATTATGACCTAAAAGGAAAAACCGAATTAAACATTCCCACAGAACCCTGGGATTTGCAGGGGGCCTCACACCGCAGTCTGAGAACCTTTCACAGTGTGCTCCTGCTCCAGCCTGTGTGGCCGTGGGCAAGCAGAGAAGAAGACTCTTCTGAGGGCTTCCCTGGGATGAGTGGGAAGCTGGATTGTTCATTGTGCTTGTCATATAAGAGCTAAACGAATCTTCTAGTAAAGACACGTCAACGTTCCCATTCTTGAATTTTCCTTTCTCACAGGTTTTGTGTGTGAAGCTGTGTGGAAATCTGAAATGCTACCAGTCACACCTTTACAGTACAGTGGTGCCCCCTGATGGTAAGCTTTCTTGCCACTTCTTTGATTCCTATGCTAATTGCTTTCCATTTTTCAAAATAAAGGGAGAACTGGGAGTTGTGTATGTGTTGTGTTTGTTTGTTTTATTTTGAATCAGAGTTTCACTGTCACCCAGGCTGAAGTGCAGTGGCACAGTCACCACAGCCTTGGCCTCCTGGGTCAGATGATCCTTCCACTTCAGCCTTCTAAGCTGGGACTATAGGTGTGCGACCAAACCCAGCTAATATTCCTATTTTTTAAAATGTTTGGTAGAGATGGGTCTCAGGCTGGTCTTAAACTCCTGGACTCAAGCAGTCCTGCCTTGGCCTCCCAAAGTGCTGGGATTATAGATGTGAATCACGCTCCCAGCCAGCTATGAGTTTTTAGCAAAACAGATTTTTCTCTTTTTTTTAAATTATCATCAATATTTTTTATTATGATATTGTGGGGTACAGTTAAGGGTTAGGTATACAAATATGCTTCGTTCAGCCACCCTTGTTGATAAGAGGTGTCTCCCCGTCCCCAGACAGATATTTACTACCATTAATCCCATCTCCCTTCCCCCTTTTCTTGCACTATCCCCATCCCACCCATCCCCCTGGTTGGGTTCATTTCATCTGCTTTGTGCTCCCATAATAATTCTGCTGTCCTTTGTCAAATATCCATCACAGCAGTCGGAGTTAGAGATGGAAAAGAAATCGTTTCTGGCCAGGCACTGTGGCTCAAGCCTGTAATCCCAGCACTTTGGGAGGCCAAGGCGAGAGGATTGCCTAAGCCCATGGGTTGGAGACCAGCCTGGGCAACTTGGGGAGACCGCATGTCTACAATAAATCAAAAAAATTAGCCGGGTGTGGTGGCATGCACCTGTAGTTCCGGCTACTTGGAAAGCTGAGGCAAAAGGATTGCCTGAGGCCAACAGGTAGAGGCTGTGGTGGCCGTGAGAGTGCCACTGCACTCCAACCTGGGCAACAGAGTAAGACTCCAACTCAAAAAAAATAAAAAACAAAAAGAAATAGTTTCTGTCCTCAAGAGCTTAACTCTTTACCTTAGAAAGACTTTAAGCAGATAAAACTGTGTGATACATACTATAATAAAATGTTACAGAACGACAGGGACTATGTAAATTGTATAATGAAGACACTATACAAGCTATGCACATTTTTATAGGACTTCAGAGTCTTATGAATTTCATATTTAATCATTACTTTTCAAATTTTTGTATTTTAAAGTTTCCCAAAGAAATTTTACCCATTCCTTTATTATTTTTTTCTCAGCAGAAATAACAGTTAATTATAGACACGGCCTTCCCTTTATAACACTTACTTTGCCATCCAGAAAAGAACGTTGTCAATTTGTAGTTAAACCAGCGTTGTCAACAGTTGGCTCATTCCTTCAGGATCTCCAAAATGAAGATAAAGGTATCAAAACCGCCACCATCCTCACAGCAGGTATGTACATATATATTTTGCAACTTTGTCCCAGGGCTTCTTTCTCTTTTCTTTCAAATCTTTGTTTGGTTTTTTAGTTTTCTAGAAAGAAGTACATTCTTTAATTCATTGGATAATCAATTGTTGCCCTTTAATAAATCCTTCATGTTTACATATCAGTACTAGTAAGATATTTTTTAACTTTATTTTTTTTGAGTCAGAGTCTCACTCTGTCACCAAGGCAGGAGTGCAGTAGCACGCTCAAGGCCACTGCAGCCTCCACCTGCTGGACTCAGGTGATCTTTCTGCCTCAGCCTTCCAAGTAGTTGGAACCACAGGTACATGCCACCACACCCGGCTAATTTTTTGATTTATTGTAGAGATGAGTTTTTGCCATGTTGCTCAGGGTCGTCTCGAACCTCTGAGCTCAGGCAATCCTCTCTCCTCTGCCTCCCAAAGTGCTTGGGATTACAGCCATGAGCCACTGCACCTGGCAACATTGTTTAACTTTATTGAGTAAAAAAATTAATGGACTGGGCTCAGTGGCTCAGCCTATAATCCCAGTGCTTTGGGAGGCTGAGGTGAGTGGATTACCTGAGCCTGCGGGTTCGGGACTCACCTGGGCAACTTGGCAAGACTTCATCTCTATAATAAATCAAAAATTAGTCGGGCATGGTAGCGCGCACCTGTAGTTCCAGCTACTTGGAAGGCTGAGGCGGAAGGATCGCCAGAGTCCAGCAGGTCGAGGCTGCAGTGGCCAGGAGCGGCCACTGCACTCCAATCTGGGTGACAGAGTAAGACTCCAACTCAAAAAACAATAATAATAATAATTAATGGAATAAATCTAGTGAAAATTTAAGTTACTTATTTCATAAACGGTCAAAAAAATTTTCTTGAACATTTTTGTGGCACAGGCATTAGCATGTAATTTTCAGCAAAATTTGAATAATTAGAAAACAAAATGCAATTTCAATGATTAAATAGCTAGTGAGTAATTAAAATACACGTAACTCATTCATCTTTGTTATAAAGCAATTATAGTCTGGTATGATTTTTGACAGAACTAGTTCTTAGGAAGACTATATACTTTTTAAATACCAGCAGAGCTGTTTAATCATTTAGACATTTTAAATTTAGAATACAATGTTTATGTTCTCATGGTCTGCCTGTAAAATAGAATAAATAATCCTTTACTCCTGTTCAATATACAGAAGGTGCAAATATAGATAAATTAATAAATTTGCATTATTTTACTATAATAGTAAATGCTTAAATATGCTTATTTAAGTATGAGTGATAACGGTTGCAATTTTGAAAAGGAAATAAAGATTCTTCTTTCCCATTCAAATTCAAAATTAACTAAGGAATAGATACCGAAGTTGGAAAAATGGAGATTAAAGAATTGATTAACTCAACAAATATTTATTGAGCATCTAACATATGTCAGGTACTGTTCTTGATGCTAGGAGTAGAGCAAAGAGCAAAAAGGATAAAAAATTCTGCCCTTGTGGAGCTTACATTTAGAAAGAGAAGGAAACAAGGTAAATAAAGTCAGAGTTATGTTAGGTAATAAATGTTATGCAGAAAGAAAAGCAGAGTAGGGCAAGGGAATGTGTGGGGGCAGGGTGGGCTTGCTAAGGTCACCTCTGAGCAAAGACCTGGAGGAGGTGAGCGAAGACACGTGCAGAGGGCTGGAGTGCCCTGGACGCAGAGGCCTTGAGGTAGGAGCTGACTCCAGTCTGGCCGCAAAGGAGCGAGCTAGGCAGGAGAGGGAAGAGTGTGAGAGGTGGAGAGGGGCAGATCGGGAAAGACTGGTCATCGGTTATTGTAAAGCCTATAGATTTAACTGGACAGGGGGCTTTCTTCCTTCTAAAACCTGGATCAGAGAATAAGATTTTAGTCCTGTGGCACAATGGGCTTCCTGCTGTTTCATCCTTGAAGTAGACCTAAGACATGCGCCCCCATCCCCCAGCTGAGAAATGCTGGCTGCCCATAAACTGAGCAGTACTTGCCCTATGGTATGTACTCAATAAATATTTAAGTGAATGAAACAAGGGAGATTAGAAGAGTGATTGGTGTTTACCCTGTTTATTTCTAAAAGTAATTTTTGTAGCTTTAAACAGAAAGCACAAATAAAGAGACCAGAAGTCCTAGGGAAAAGAGGCTCTTTAGACTGGGTGAAAGCATTGTATTAGGGGTTTAAATTGACACTTACCCAAGAATACATGAAAAATTCAACATTGTGTCACTAGTGCCTTAAAAATGTTTCATATCAATCTTTTGCTATTCATACATTTGTATAAACTGAAAAATTATATTCAGTTGATTTCTTTTTATAGTAATATTTTAGGAGCTGAAATAACACTTGGCAAGATAAAACCATTGGTATGTTGCTGATTTTTTTTTTTTTTCTTAAGAGACTCTGTGGGTGGAATTTGCCTGTATTTAATTTGGGCTTGAAAAGAGTGTTCTAAGCTTGTCACAGTTTTGCCCATTGTGTGGGTTGAATTATTTGGCAATTCGCTAGAATATGATCTCACCCCAACTGATGAACAGGAACCCAAATAGCCAAATTCTAGGTGCAGACCCAATCTGGTGCTTTCTGGAACAAAAGAACTACAGAGAAGAAGACAGGAGGCTGGCAGTTAAGTTCTTCCTGATTTTACTAGTGGTGTCTCTGTCATCACACATGTTCATGTAGCTAAAGTAACTCTGTTTGAGTGTAGCCAAAGTGAGGACCATTTGGAGGCCAAACTTCACCTACATGCAACCTGCTTGTATAGCTAATCCTTACTTGTAACCCACATCTCTTTAATAAAGTAAAATTTAATTTAAAAAAAAAGAAAACGCTTGAGTGCCTTAAGAAAAAGGGCACATGTTTGCCTTGGACAAGAAGCTTTATATATTTTTACAACAATAATTAAGGAAACGGTGAGGTAAGAGCAAAGGGCTATAGGTATCTGATCACAAGTTTCGAGTACCATCTCTCAACCTTTTAAGGTCACAAGGACTGTCTAAATAATGGAAGTGACTTCCATTTGTGCTTTTCTTAGAACATCATGTCTATGTTTTGGGTAATTTCCTATTGCTTCTGTGACTTACCGGACTGGTAGTTCCAATTTACAACCCGCAGAGTTATCTGGTGTGCCTGGTCAGTCGGGTGAAGGTCGGGTATGGAAAACAAAGATGTCTGAACTCTTACTCTATTTTAATGTAGGCCTGCCTGCAAGAAACTCATCTATCTATCTTTAAACTACATACGCTAACCTGCCTCAGAGTCAACAGGCTATCATATTGGAAGTGGCAGACACCAAGCTCAGAAGAGAGCCGGAAGTGGGAAAAGGCAGGAGCAGAGACCAGATTAGCTCAGGGACCACCTGATGGGCTCTGCTGCTTACACTGTGCCACTCCCAACAGTGCCCCCTTCATTGCTCCGGCCTTGTTTTAAAGAGTTCCCACCTCCCCTGAATCTTTGAGTGACCTTCTACATAGCTTCACCAGAGGCATTAACCTGGATTCCAGCCCAGCTGACAGAGGGTGGGAGAGGGAGTGCTGGTCTATTCCATTCGGTCCAATGAAATGGGATGTAGAGCAACAGAAGAGAGCCCCCTCAAAGGGAATGAGGTCTGGGTTTTGCCCCTCCCTCCCCGAAAGACAAAGAAATGTCCACTGCTATATTGCAAAGACCTGGTTAGTAATTTTCTATGTGTTTCTACTGCTCTAAAACAAAGATATATTTTTGCATTGTATTTTTCTTTCAGATGGCAGCGAGATGCCAGCTTCAACCTTGATGCATATTTTGCTAAGGAATGATTTTAAACTTGTCATTAATAAAATAGCACATGATGTGCAGTGCCCCAAGGAAGGTAAGAAACACAACTTTCCAACTACAGTATCTTTTTTTTAGAGATGTGATCTCACTGTGTCGTCCACGTTGGTGTGCAGTGGCAAGATCATAGCTCACTACAGCCTCAAACTCATGGCCCTAAGTAATTCTCCCACCTCAGCCTCCCAAGTAGCTGGGACTACTGGCATGGACCACCTCACCCCACTAACTTTGTTTTTTTTTTAGAGATGGTTGGTCTTGCTGTGTTGCCCAAGCTGGTATCTTAATTTAACCTTTAGCTGTGGGGCCTTATACTGGGAGCAGAGTTTATCTTTAAAATCTTTTTAATTGATTGAATGACCAAGAAATCTTTGGAAAACCAATCTTGCTAGTTTTTCTAGCAGGGGTAGAAGTGATTACTGTGCCTAGCAGGGTTTTAGTCCCATATAATTTTTTTTAGACTCATAAGACTCAACGTTAGGCTTGTCAATGCTTAATCTGACATTACTGGGTTAAGAAAAAATCATGAATTTAGGTATCTATTGTTACACAGTTCTTACCTGTTTATAAAAACATAAATTTTACTTTTAAAAGCAGTTTTAGGTTCACAACCAAATTAACCAAAAAGTACAGAGTTCCCCTATACCCTCCACCACCCGTCCCACCCCCACTATCAATATTCCACACCAAACTGGTGTATTTGTTACAAGTGGTAAATCTTCATTGACACATTATTATCACCCAGAGTTCACAGTTTACATGACGCTGTACAGTCTATAGGTGTGACAAATGTAGAACCACATTTGTGTACCATCATTATGGTACAGCAGGTTCTCAGATAATGTTGTTTCATTCAACATCCTTTTGTCATATAAAGAAAAAAAATGGATTTCTACCCAGGGCCACTGTCTGGCTTTGGCACATCCTCCTGATGTCTGGGTGGGTTTTCTTCCAGTATCTAGTTTCCTCCCATATGCCAAAGGTGTGTACAGGAGGTGAGCTAGCATGTCTACATTGTCCCAGTTTGAGAGGGAGTGGGTGTGTGTGATTGTGCCCTGCCATGGAATGGTATCCTATCTAGGGTGGGTTCCTCCCTTGAACCCTGAGCTGCAGGGATAGGCTCCAGCCACCTGCGACCCTCAACAGAATAAGTGGATTGGAGAATGAATGAATGAGTGAATGAATAAAAATTATTGTAAAATAAAAATGTGTAAAGTCTACAATAATCATACAAATTCATGAAACAAACAATGCAGTAAGAAAGCTGTCAGCCAACCCACCACATGGGTTATTGTTTGTTTTTGAACTGTGTGGTGGAAAGAGGGGCTCCTTACAATTTTCACTGTGACCGCTGTCACTGTTTTACTAAAAATTGGGTAAATAATTATCTTACCTGTTTTATTGATAATTCTTAAATGGCCGGGCTCGGTGGCTCAGCCTGTAATCCCTAGCACTTTGGGAGGCCAAGGTGAGTGGATTGCCTGAGCCCGCGGGTTCGAGACCTGCCTGGGTAACTTGGCAAGACCTCATCTCTACAATAAATCAAAAACTGAGCCAGGCATGGTGGCGCGCACCTGTAGCTCCAGCTACTTGGAAGGCTGAGGCGGAAGGATCGCCGGAGCCCAGCGGGTCGAGGCTGCGGTGGCCGGGACCAGCCACTGCACTCCAATCTGGGTGACAGAGTGAGACTCCAACTCAAAAAATAATAATAATAATAATTCTTAAATGTATGTATAACTCACATTTATTTTAATATTTAATATTAGAAGTGTTTAAGTCTTTATTAGAAGTTTGGTGATGTTTTCATGACCAGAAACATGCTGTAGGAACTTAACTCTTGTTTATATCAATGAGCCTGTGGTAAAACTAAAACTGGTCATTTTGCTTGAAGTCACAGTTTTCAAGAACCTATTGACAACGTAAAGTGAGAGCTTACTGTATCATACAGACTAGTTTCACTGCTCTGTGCTCCGCCTGGTCATCCCTTCCTCTCCCTACCCCCTGGTTCCCCTTGATCTTTTTCCTATCTCTGTAGTTTTGCCATTTCCAGAATGCCATATACTTGGAATCACTTCATATACAGTCTTCCTTCAGTGTCCATGGGGGAACAGTTCCAGGACTTCTCATGGATATCAAAATTTGAGGATGCTCAAGTTCCTGATATAAAATGGTGTAGTATTTGCACATAAACATCCTCCTGCATACTTTAAGTCATCTATAAATTATTTAGAGCCTCATACAATGTAACTTATGTAAATGGTTGTTATACTGTGTTGTTTTTAAACTGTATTATTTCTGTTATATTGTTTTTTTTTGTATGTGTATATTGATCTTGTATTCTGAACTTTACTGAACACTTTAATTAGTCCTAATAGTTTTTTTATTGCATTCCTTAGGATTTTCTATATACAATATCATGTTGTTTCTGAACAGAGATGGTTCTACTTCTTTTTTTTTTTTTTTGAGTTAGAGTCTCACTCTGTCACCCAGGCTGGAATGCAGTGGCACGCTCACGGCCACTGCAGCCTTGACCTGCTGGGCTCAGGTGATCCTTCCGCCTCAGCCTTCCAAGTAGCTAGAGCTACAGGCAAGCACCACCACACCCGACTAATTTTTTGATTTATTGTAGAGATGAGTTAAGTTACCCAGACTGTTCTTGAACCCTTAGGCTCAGGCAATCCTCTCACCTCAGCCTCCCAAAATGCTGAGATTATAGGCATGAGCCATCGTGTCTGGCCTATATTGTTATTTTTAATTGGATTTTTTCTGAATATTTTCGGCCCACAATTGGTTGGATGCAGAACCCACCGATTCAGAGGGCCAACTGGATAGCCTTTTCAGATTGGCTTCTTTCACTTGGTAATAATATGCATTTAAGGTTTCCCATGTGCTTTCAGGACTTGTTAGTTCATTTCTTTTTAGTGCTGAATATTAGTCCATTTTCTGTATGTACCACAGTTAATTCATTCACCTACTGTAGGGCATCTGGGATGTTTTCAAGTTTGAACAATTATGAACAAAGCTGGTATAAACATGCAAATGCAGGTTTTTGTGTGCATATAGATTTTCAACTCATCTTCGTAAATTTCAAGGAGCATGATTGCTGGATCATATGGAAAGAGTGTTTAGTTTTGTGAGAAACTGCCAAGCTGTCTTCCAAAGTGGCTATGCGATTTTATATTTCCACTAGAAGTGAATGAGAATTCCTGTTTTGCTACATCCTTACCAGCAATTGGTGATGTCAGTGGTTTGGATATTTGCTATTGTAATAGATGTGTAGTCATTGTTATTTTAATTTGCAAATTCCTAATGACATGATGTTGAGCATCTTTTTACATGCTTATTTGCTATATTTGTCTTCTTTGTTGAGGTGTCTTTTCAAATTTTTTGCCCATTTTTTTAACCAGGTTGTTCATTTTCTTATTTTTGAGTTCTAAGAGTTCTTTGTATGTTTTGAATAACAGTCTTGTATCAGATAAGTCTTTTGCAAACATTTTATCTTAGGCTGTGGCTTGCTTTCTCATCTTCTTGACATTATCTTTCACAAGTTGATGCATTTCTCCTCTGTTTTTGATTTGCTGGGAGACTTCATCATGAATGGGTGTTGGATTTTGTCAAATGCTTTTTCTGCATCTATTGATATAATCATGGTGTCCTTTAGCATGCCATTGTATCTTTCTATTAGGCTGGTGGCCGTGGGATTGTAGGATAGGCGAACAGGCAGCCGCTCAGTCTTTTATTGCATTTGATGTCCAGTAAAGTGCGCTCCCTGGTTGCTTTTGATGATTTCACGGGTGCCATATGCTACCAGGACCTGTGACAGTCCTCTGTTGGTTGAGCGCCACATCTCTTGCTTGCTAGGGAAGGCCTACAATAATCCTGTAGTGATATCAACACAAGTGAGAGCAGATCAAAGACCTACGACCCCATCTGATGTGTCCACCTTTTGCTGGCAGTTTCCACAGATACTCTCAGCAGTACAGAGCAATCATTGCAAGCAGTCACCACATCAGAGTATTTGACGGTAAGCCCCCAAGCTTTTGTAAATTCCCACAGTGTTTTCTATCCAGCATGTTTCATTTTGCAATGTAGCCAGCAGACTTCAGTATCTTTCCAGGACTGTGACCAAAAGCCAGTGGGAAGTCGAGTGTTACCTTGTCGCAGCCAAAACCTCCAAATGTATCCTTCCCAGATAACATTTATATCCCATTCACAGGGAAGGAATTGGTTTAGAATGTCCAGTGCCTGGGTGGCACCCGCAGTACTTTTGGCAGCACTGAATACCTGTTGGCACTCCTCAGTCCAGTCCCATTGGGATCCTTTGGGTTACTCTATGTAAGTGCTATATAATCTGCACTAAATGTGGAATAAATGCCCTCCAATGCCCCAGGAAGCCCCAGACTTCCTGCAGCTATTTGGATGGTGTTGGGCAAGTGGGGTGGGGGTGTCTGGATCTTGTCAATAACAGCAGATGGTCCTTTCCCCTGCAAATGTTCATTCAGCTGAGGTGCTGCCTACTCTAGGTCCGTAAGAGAATCGGAAGTTAGCATGACATCATCTACATAGATGATATCATATAGAAATAGAGACACTGGTTCAGGGGGCCTCCAACTTTCCAAGTCTTGAGTGACCATGCCGTGACATATTGTAGGGCTGTGCAAATACACCATCAGCAGCACCACAAATGTCCATTGTCTTCCTTTCAAGGTGAATGGGAACTGGTCTTGACAATCTGCGTGAATATCATTACTAAAGAAAGCATTAAGCCGGGCTTGGTGGCTCAGCCTGTAATCCCAGCGCTTTGGGAGGCTGAGATGAGTGGATTGCCTGAGCCCACGGGTTCGAGACCCGCCTGGGCAACTTGGCGAGACCTCATCTCTACAATAAATAAAAAATGAGCCGGGCGTGGTAGTGCACACCTGTAGTTCCAACTACTTGGAAGGCTGAGGCGGAAGGATCGCCAGAGCCCAGCAGGTCGAGGCTGCAGTGGCCGGGAGCGGCCAG
>NW_007261457.1:662320-699021 GCF_000164805.1 Carlito syrichta
GGGAGCGGCCACTGCACTCCAGTCTGGGTGACAGAGTGAGACTCCAACTCAAAAAAAAAAAAGAAAACCTTAGCCAAATCACTACAAAATAGTATGCACCCAATTGTGTCTCCAGATGGCTTACAATATCAGCAATATTGGACATCATCCAAAGAATCCTTATTATTGGTACTAATTAGTGCAATATCACCCACAGCAATAAAGGTATAGTCAACAGCAGTAGACCAAGCCTTGGTGTGTATTCCCACCTGGGCTTGCCCTGGGCTCCTCCTGTACCATTGCCATGAGGAGAGCAGTGCCAACCAGAACCTCTAGGGACCCTGCACACTTCAGTTCTGCTCCACAGCTACCTGCCTGCTCACTCTTTCTTTTGGGGGGAGCCTACTTTTTACTAGGGGTCCACTCTAGTACCCAGCACCCAGTCCTCTTTTCAGAGGTAGATTGGTAGCACTTTTCTTTAGGGAGTTGGCTTCCATAATCCCACCACCACTGTGTTAGAGCACACTCCCAGCAGGGCCTCCATACTGTTAGGTCAGGCCTGCCGGGGGTGTGAATATCTGGTGTGCAATCCAATGCTGCATGAAAGATGCAAAGAATTGCACAGAAATTAGATTAGAAAACATAGTTTATTTAGAAAGTAAATTAGAGAGAGAGGAGATTCACCTCCCCAAAGTAGGGGAGGAGGCCAAAACCAGGAAACATGGCAATAGCCATAGCTCAGAGAGTACATGGCCACACCAGAGTCTAGTAAGGCAGTGTCAAATGACTGCTCATGGTTGAGTCCTTTTAAACATTCCCTTTGATGGGGGAAGATCATTAAAATGATTGGGTGGTGGTTTGCTCCACATCATCACAAAGAGGCAGGTAAATGCAGATACTGATGTCAGGTGATGGACAGCAGGCAGATGGGTGGGTTAGTCACATGATTGCTGCCATGGTGGTGGACTAGATAGGAGACAAAAGGAGAGGTTTTTCCTGCAAGAGACTTGTCAGACATTTCCAATCCACAGTCTTCTTTAGCAAAAAGGTGGTCTTGTTCTCATTTCTATGGCTTCAGCCAGCAAAGAAGCCTGAAAGTTTCTTAGAGATTATTATGCTGAACCATGAATTGAAAGGTTGGGCTGGACCAGGCGTAATGGCTCCTGCCTATAATCCTAGCACTTTGGGAGGCTGAGGTGAGAGGATTGCCTGAGTCCACAGGTTAGAGACCAGCCTGGGCAACTTGACCGGAACTCAACTCTACAATAGATCAAAAAATCAGCTGAGTATGGTGGCGTGCGCCTATAGTTCCAGCTACTTGGAAGACTGAGGCAGAAGGATCACCTGAGCCCAGCAATTCAAGGCTGCAGTGGCCGTGAGCATGCCACTGCACTCCAACCTGGACGACAAAGTGAGACTCCGACTCAAAAGAAAAAGAAAGCTTGGGTTGTCCTGGTCTTGTATATAATGGAGATTTGCTGAGGGGGTGGGGTAGGCTGCCAGCTTGGCTTGCAGTAGAATGTCTGAACACTTCCTAAAACTTGTCTGTTGGACATTTATCTATGTCTAACCTGCACTAGATTCAGTGTGTGAGGGGTAAAGTCTAAGCAAAAATGCCTATGCTGAGGCAAAAAGACTACGCTAAACTAAGTTTATTCTAGGTTTCTATAGGTACCTTCTTTCACACTGCGTTGGATTGCTTGTTGATCTTGTTAGGATCCACCCCTTCCTTAATCAGATCTACTCACACTGGCTTTCAGGTCACCCTTCTGGGACCCTCTGCAGCTATTTCCTTTTTGGGTTCTCCTTTACCTTCAGAACTCCCCATTTCTGCCTAATCAAATCCCTTTCTCCCAAGTCTGCTATTGCTTGTGCGGTCCTGTGTACCGTGCCACCGACTGGTGGAAATAGCACAGATATCGGAGTTCCACAAGAGGAGGGTGGGGCTACTGCAGTACCTTCTCTTTCATTCCAGCTCCAGAGGTACTTTGTCTGGCTCTTCAAAGGGGTCTACGTGTAGAGTGTGATGCATTCCCAGTTCCCTGAGGGAGCTCCTCCGTGGTGTTCCACCAGGGGAGGAAGGATGGACTGTCCCCTCATTTGACCAAGCGGCCCTACACCCTGCCATGAGCCATGTTACCCATGTTCTCCTCATACTGCCCCTTCCACATATACGCTGTCTCAGGGAGGTATGGTTGGTAACCAAACTCATCTTCATCTACTCATTTCCCAACAGCACTGTACCATTGGCTTCAGTATCCCATAACCTTAACAACCAGTCCTCCAGGCTTTCCCTTCCCTTCTGCCTAAATTTTGCTGCCAACCCTACCAGCTATGATGAGGTATACAGTTACATGCTCGTGTGCATATACCGTGGGGTGGTGGCGGATGTGCTGGATCATGGCCCTCCAGCTGTTCATGTGTCTTTTTCTGAATAATTCCCAGGCAAGCCCTCGTCTCTGGGCAGCTCATCTATCTCCTCTATCACCTCTATTTCATCCTCCTCTTCTGAGGAGTCTGATTCCTCTGTGGGATCCCACTTTTGTGGGTCCACAGCTGCTGTGACTGCATGGCTGTCTTTTTTCTTCTGAAATGACCCCTTCTCATCAACTGTTTTCAATAATTCCAGCAATCTGGCTGGTGTTTTCTTTTCTTTTTTTTTGAATTGGGGTCTCACTCTGTCACCCAGGCTGGAGGGCAGTGGCACACTCACAGCCACTGCAGCCTCAACCTGCAGGGCTCAGGCAATCCTTCCACCTCAGCCTTCCAAGCAGCTGGAACTACAGGCATGTGCCATCATGCCTGGCTAATTTTTTTCTTTATTGTAGAGATGAGGTCTTGCCAAGTTGTACAGGCTAGTCTCAAACCCTTAGGCTCAGGCAATCCTCTCGCCTCAGTCTCCCAAAGAGTGGGATTATAGGCATGAGCCACCACGCCCAGCCATGGTTGGTGTTTTTGAGGGTATCTCCATACTCACGGCAGCCTCCAGCTATCTGTCAAACTGGCAACTTCAAACCACATTGAACCAGGGCAACATACTGGTATTTTCCTCAGCAACATTCCTTCCTCTCTGTCTCTCCTGTGGGTGCTGCAATGTGGGACTTCTGTAGAATATCCTGCCCTACTAATGCCAGCTATAACATGGTAACCCCAAAGCTGAGAGGGCTTGCATGGATGTTTAGTATTCCAAAGAAGTTAGCTGGACATCCAACAGGGAAAGACATTGGTTTATTAAAACTTAACAGGAGGTACGGATGGTGGCAAGTCAGTGAAGAATCCATGCCTCCAGATGGTACAGCAAGTTGTTGTGTAGTCAAGAAAGTTAATTATTAAAATTGCTATACGGTGTTTACAGTTACATTGATTAAGAGTGATGCCTACATTGTTTTGAGCTTTGCTCAATCACTTGCATCCTGTGATTCATTACTGGGAGTATGCACATCCTTCAGAGACCAACCTTGGCCAGAGGCTGCTCCCTGAGGGAGGGAAAAGAAAGAAGCTAGGCATACGGGAACCGCTCTGTGTCTGAACAGTACCTCACACAAGGGCACTTGTCGTTGAACTCGGATAAACATTTTGTGTCACTTGGCAAAGACTCTTATCTTGACCAAGCTTTAGTCAGGCTCTTTTGAGTCCCTTCTCAACCAGGCCTTAACTATGGCTTATAAAAACTGCAAACTGTCAGCACAAATGATTTTTTTCCATGCCTCCACCCACCCCAAACACAATAAGAGACTTGAACAAACATTTACATAATTTTTGATAGCACAGAGTAAAATCCCTTGGATGACAACTCCAGTTCCCTTAAAATACCTCTTGAAAAAGCCCAACACCATCTGGAGAATTTACTGTTTGTTCTTGCCAAAACCATGTGAGGGACCAATAGGCCTTGAATCTCCTCTTCAGAGCAGTGCTATGGTTTGGATGTGTTTCCCAAATTTTATATGTTGAAAACATGATTTCCAATGTGACAGTGTTAGAATATGGGAAAGGAGGAGCCCTCATGAATAGATTAATGCCATTATTACAGGAGGGGCTCATTATCACGGAAGTAGGTTTGAGTTTGGTCCCCTCTTGTGTGTGCTTGTGTACTCTCCCTCATGCTTTCTCCCTCTCTCTCTCTCTCTCTCTCTCTCTCTCTCTCTCTCTCTCTCTCTCTCTCTTTCTGTCTTGTGCATGCTCTCTTTCTCCCCCCCCTTTGCTCTTCTGCCATGGGATGATAGAGCAAGAAGGTCTTCACCAAATGCTGACACCTTGATCTTTGACTTCTAAGCCTCTAGAAATGTGAGAAAATAAACTTCTGTTTATTTGCTTTTGTAAATTACCCAGTCTGTGGTATCCTGTGATAGCAGCAGAAAATGGACTAAGACAGAAAATTGGTACCAGAAGTAAGGTTGTTGCTATGATCACTATCTGAAAGTGTGGAAGCAGCTTTGGAATTGGGTAATAGGCAGAAGCTGGAAGGGTTTAGAGATGTCGGCTACAAAAAGCCTGATTGTCATGAATGGAGCATTAAGGGTGATTCTAGGGAAGACTCAGAAGAAGAAAACAGCAGTAGGAAAAGTCTGAAACTTCTTAGAAATGTACTTAAATGGGACCGGGTGCGGTGGCTCAGCCTATAATCCCAGCACTTTGGGAGACCAAGGTAAAAGGATTGCCTGAGTCCCAGGGGTTTGAGACCAGCCTGGGCAACTTGGTGAGCCCCCCATCTCTACAATAAATCACAAGAACTAGCAAGGTATGGTGGTGTGCATCTGTAGT
Source organism: Carlito syrichta (assembly GCF_000164805.1). Classification (NCBI taxonomy): domain Eukaryota; kingdom Metazoa; phylum Chordata; class Mammalia; order Primates; family Tarsiidae; genus Carlito; species Carlito syrichta. The sequence continues at coordinate 667,061 of NW_007261457.1, forward strand.
TCCAGCTATTTGGAAGACTGAGGCGGAAGGATCACTAAACCTAGCAGGTAGAGGCTGCGGTGGCCATGAGCGTGCCACTGCACTCCAACCTGGGCAACAAGAATGAGACTCCAAAAACAAAAAAAAGAGAAATGTACTTAAATGGTTGTGAATAGAGTATTTGTAGGAATATAAATGATGAAGACCATTCTGATGAACTCTGAGATGGAAATGAGGAAACTTATTGGAAATTGGAATAAATGCCATCCTTGTTATAGAGTTGCAAAGAGCTTGACTATATTATGTCTATGCCCATGGGCTTTATGGAAGACAGAATTTAAGAGTGATGAACTAGGAGATCTAGAGGAAGAAATTTCTAAGCAAAATGAAGGATCTGCATGACTTCTTTTAACAGCATGCAGTAAAATGAGAGATGGGAGAAATGATTTAAAAAGCAAAATTTATAGTTCAAAGGGAAGCAGAATGTAAAGATTTGGAAAATTCACAACTGCCCCTGAGACCCCAGAACTGTAGAGAGCTACCAGCATACAACACCAGCCTGGGAGAGCTTCAGGCATGAGAATTCAACCTGTGCAAGTGTTGCATGGGCTGAGCCCTGCAAAGCCATGAGAACAGGGCTGCCCAAGACCTTGAGGGCCCAACCTCTGCCCCAGGTGTCCAGAAGGTGGCACATGGAGTCAAAGATTATTCTGGAGTCTTAAGATTTAGTTTTATTTTTCCCCGTTGGGTTTTGAACTTACTTAGGACCAGTTAGTTATATCTTTTTTCTTGCCTATTTCTGTCTTTTGCAGTGGGAATGTCTATCCTATGCCTGTCGCACCACTGTATTTTAGAAGTAGAAAACTTGTTTGATTTTGCGGGCTCAAAACTGAAGGGAAATTTGCCTTAGAATGAATTGTGCCTTGAGTATCACCCATGTCTGATTTAGATGAGACATTATTAGACTTGGGTTTTTGAGTTAATGCTAGAATTAGTTAAAACTTTGGGGCTATTGGGATGGAGTGAATGCATTTTGCGTGTGAGAAGGACGTGAATTTTGGAGACCAGGGACAGAATGTTATTGTTTGAATGTGTCCCTCAAAGATTATGAATTGGAAACTTGATCCCCAGTGCAGAGGTGTTGGCAGGTGGGACCTTTAAGACATGTGTAAGTCATAACGACCTATATGAATGGATGAATGCCATGATCATGGAAGTGTGTTCATTGTCTTGGAATGGATGAGTTCAGCCTCCTCTTGTTCTCTCACTCATGTGATGCCTTCTGCCATGCTATGACACAGCAAGAAGGCCCTTCACCAGGTGCTGGTACTTTGATCTTAGACTTCTCAGCCTCCAGAGATATAAGGAAATAAATTTCTGTTATTTATAAGTTACCCAGTCTGTGGTATTTTGTTATAACAGCACAAAACGGACTAACACAAGCAGTGACTTTAGTATGTTTTCAATTGTAAACTTTCTTTCCCCCTTTGAGATGGAAATCTTTTGTGACCCAGACCTATCTTCTCAAGTAATTGAAGGTCTCTTTTAGAAATGATAACATTTAAGGCCATTACTCTCACTGTCACTCTTTCTTTCCTTTTTTTTTTTTTTAAGATGTGGAGTACAATTCTGTCACTCTTAACAGTGGGTATTCTGCTCTAACCTGCGTCAGTGCATCCTGTCATGAGATACAAGAAGTTTGTTTCTCCTCCGGATAAGTGCCAGTTAACAAACCCAGATGGTCCAGTCACGTTAACCAACTTCCCTTCCCACTTTTTGAAGATTTTCCCCCTCCTGACTGTGTTGAAGACCCTATTCTCTCATACTCCCTTTAAAATGCCCAGCCATAGCCGGGCTCAGTGGCTCAGCCTGTATTCCTGCGCCTTTGGGAGGCTGAGGTGAAGGGATTGCCTGAGCCTGCGGGTTTGAGACCTGCCTGGGCAGCAAGACCTCATCTCTACAATAAGTCAAAAAAATCAGCCGGGCGTGGTAGTGCATGCCTGTAATTCCGGCTACTTGGAAGGCTGAGGCGGAAGGATCACCGGAGTCCAGCAGGTCGAGGCTGCGGTGGCCGGGAGCGGCCATTGCACTCCAGTCTGGGCGACAGAGTGAGACTCCAACTCAAAAAAAAAAAAAAAAAATGCCCAACTACCTCTGCACAAATCAAAGTTGAGTTCCAGTAATGCTAGGCCCTCTTCCCTACTGCAATAGTTATAAATAAGATGTACTCTTACTGTGTTAGTGTCCAGCTTTGTCTATCTTTGTTATACTTTACAACTTTTGACAAAATTGTGCCTCATCTCTGCCTTTCCTCTGTGTGTAGATCTTTATATATCGATACATTTTCGGATTTCAAAAACCAAAGCCCAAAACGGAACTCCAACTAGGAGTTCTCTTCTATGGCAGCTTTAGCTTAGAATGTGGAAGGGATTAAAGACTACACAAAAGTCTTGAATGATAATGGAAAAAAAAAATAACATCAGGAATACAGGCATGAACTGGAAAATCACTGAGCTGATACTGGCTGTAGACATTGTGTGCAGTTGGTGTTTGCTGCTGGGGGAAAATCCATCTTCCCTTCCTCTCACCTTGTCCCCCTTCCTCATCTCTTACAAGGATGATGAACAATTATAACCTTCAGAGAGGTATTATTACAACCTAATTTTTTTTTTTTTTTTGAGTTGGAGTCTCACTCCATCTCCCAGGCTGATGGAGTGTGGTGGCACACTCACGGCCATCCCAGCATCAACTTGCTGGGCTCCGGCAATCCTTCCGCCTCAGCCTTCCAAGTAGCCAGAACGACAGGTGCTTGCTACCACATCCCACTAATTTTTTATTTATTGTAGAGACAGGTCTTGCCAAGTTGCCCACGGGCTCAGGCAATCCACTCACCTTAGCTTTCTAAAGTGCTGGGATTACAGGCTGAGCCACCGAGCCCAGCCTTACAGCCTAATTTTATGTCAATTTATAAACTCACAGAGGAGGAAGGGTGAAAGAATCCATAATCGAAAGAACCTTATATTGGCTGGGTGTGGTGGTTCACACCTATAATCAAAGCACTTTGGGAGGCCAAGGAGGGAGGACTGCTTGAGCCCAGGAGTCTGAGACCAGCCTGGGCAACATAGTGAGACCTTGTCCTTCCAAAAATCAGAAAATTAGCCGGGTATGATGGTGTGCACTTATAGTCCCAGCTACTCATGAGACTGAGGCTGGAGGATTGCTTAAGCCCAGGAGTTTGAAGCTGCAGTGAGCTATGATTGTGCTACTGCACTCCAGCCTGGGCAACAGAGATTGATTCTGAAAATTCTGAATCTGTGACTCTTATAGGGATTGAAAAAATAAATCTCCCTCTACCCTTAGTTCTTAGCTTGGATGGACCCTGTAACAAAAAACAGAGAACAAGAGAAAACTAGTAGTTTATTAATGTATGTATTTCATATACATATGGGATATCCAGGGAGTGAGTAATTCTCAAGAGGTAGCTTAGAATTAAGCTGGTGTTAGAGCATTCTGGTGATAGAGCATCCTCCGATGATAGAGCATCCTTAACAAAGAACAATGAATTTTTGGAGAAGTGACAAGACCAGGGAAAAGGGCCTTGAGTCACTAAGGGTGGCAAATTGTGGGAAGGCAAATGGGTTAGTCAGTGGTAGATAAAAGCTAGTAAAGTTTGTCATGTAGATTCCTCTGATACCATCTCCAAGCTAGTAGGATCTAAGGTTGTCTCTGGTGATCCACCTTTATTCTTCCTGGTGGAGAGGCCTGTGTAAATTTGTGTCTTGCTAGGCCAGGCTTGGTAGCTCAGCCTGTATCCCAGCACTTTTGGGAGGGCGAGGCGAATGGGTTGCCTGAGCCTGTGGGTTCAAGACCAACCCAGGCAACTTGGCGAGACCTCATCTCTACAATAAATCAAAAAATTAGCTGTGTACAGTAGTGCATACCTGTAGTTCCAGATACTTGGAAGGCTAAGACAGAAGGATCGCTGGAGCCCAGCAGGTCGACGCTGGGATGGCCGTGAGTGTGCCACTGCCCTTCAGCCTGGGTGATGGAGTGAGACTCCAACTAAAAAAAAAAGTTTGTGTTTTGCTTTTGGGCAAATAGAAGGTGGCCCGAGAGCTTTCCCTCTATCTGCTTCTTCTCAGTTGTCTTCAGCTCAAAATAATTCTTATGCCAAAGTACCATATTTTGTGGCAGCATATTCTAATCTCTAATTCCCTACACTCCCCTCACCATCTTTTCTTTTTCTTTTTTTTACAACTGTGTGTCTGAACTGCCTTTCAGATGTACACACTTTTTCTTTTCTTTTCTTTTTTCTTTTTTTTTTTTGAGTTTGGAGTCACTCTATCGCCCAGGCTGGAATACTGTGACACACTCATGGCCATCCCAGCATCGACCTGTTGGGCTCAGGCGATCCTTCTGCCTCAGCCTTCCAAGTAGCCAGAACTACAGGCACACACTACCGTACCCAGCTAATTTTTTGATTTATTGTTGAGCCGAGGCCTCGCCAAGTTGCCAGGGCTGGTCTCGAACCCTCAAGCTCAGGCAATCCACTTGCGTTGGCCTCCCAAAGTGCTGGGGTTACAGGTTGAACCATCGAGCCCAGCCTCAGATGTACACTTTTTTTTTTTTTTTTTTTAGTCAGAGTCTCACTCTGTCACCCAGGCTGGAGTGCAGTGGCACGCTCACAGCCACCACAACCTTGGCCTGTTGGGCTCAGGCAATCCTTCCACCTCAGCCTTCCAAGTAACTGGAATTACAGGCAGGCACCACCACGCTGGCTAACTTTTTTATTTTACTGTAGAGACAAAATCTCGCCAGGTTGCCCAGGCTGGTCTTGAATCCTTGAACTCAGGCAGCCCTTTCACCTCTGTCTTCCAAAGTGGTGGGATTACAAGTGTGAACCACTGCACCCAGCTTGGATGTACAGTTTGTTTACTGTAATTGTTCTTGTTGAAAATAACATACACTTCAGCTGCTTTTCAAATGTGTATTATACCTTTATATACGTGTCTGTACACCAGCTTCTTTCCCTTGTAAACCCTAAAATAATTTTTGAGAAGGTAATTTGGGATAGGGAGAGGGATCTTAGATTGAATTTAGGCATAAAAGTAAATCCATAAACTAGTATGTCATAAGCTAAGGTCAGGCCCGCCTTCTGGTAGTGGATAGTCTTCTTTTAAAAGAAGCAGTAACAGTCATTTTACAAAAGAAGAAAAGACAAACAAAAATATAATAAAATTTAAACCTGCTGTCTAATTATTTGATTCCAGGTTGTCTTTATATGAGACTAATGGATTATTTGAAACAGGAAGAAAAGGCAATACCAAATGCCTCCCTAGGAGTTGGGAGTGCTCAGGCGGCCAGATGTGGGAACTCAGATTTGGTACCCTGGACTTACAGACCTTGGAGGAAACAACGTGGTGACTGTGTTGTGTTTCCCTTGTGTCTTTTCTTAGGAAAGTCGTTAGGAAAGTCGAGTAATGAGGACACTGCCGAGATGAAAAATGTGAAATCCTTAGTTCACAGACTGTTCACAGTCTTGCATCTAGAAGAATCTCAGAAAAAGAGAGAGCATCATTTACTGGCGAAAATTGACCACCTGAAGGAACAGCTGCAGCCTCTGGAACAGGTTAGGAAACATCTCAGTTGAGTCTATTCGAAAAATGATAGCTAGTATTTACTGAGCGCTTCTCACGTGAACATTTTCCTGAATGCTTTACATATGTTCATTTTCTCCTTTAATTTTTGCAAAAAGCTTATATGTTCAGTCCTATAGTCTTCATCATTTTTTGAGAAGAAGAAACGGAACAACAGGCATAGGCCACCACGCCCAGCTAATTTTTTTTTTTTATTTTTTATTTTTTTATTGTAGAGATGGGGGTCTCACCAAGTTGCCCAGTCTGGTCTGGAACCCATGGGCTCAGGCAATCCTCTTACCTCGGCCTCCCAAAGTGCTGGGATTATAGGCATGAGTCACCACACCCGGCCAGTATATGTCTATCTTTAAAGATAAATAGAAAGTTTCTGGAGTTGTAGGAATTTTTGTTGTTGTTTGTTTGTTTGTTTGTTTGTTTGTTTGTTTTGAGTTGGAGTCTTACTCTGTCACCCAGGCTGGAGTGCAGTGGCATGCTTACCACCAACGCAGCCTCGACCTGCTGGGCACAGGTGATCCTTCAGCCTCAGCCTTCCAAGTAGCTGGAATTACAGGAATACGCCATCATGCCCAGCTAATATTTAGATTTATTATAGACATGAGGTCTCACCAAGCTGCTTAGGCTGTTCTCAAACCTCGGCTCAGGCAATCCTCTCACCTCGGCCTCCCAAAGTGCTGGGATTTCAGGCGTGAGCCACCATGCCCAACCTGTAAGAATGTTTTAATAGTTACTATCTCTGAAGGTATTTGGGGGATGGCAGAGAGAGGAACTTTTTTGTTTTGGGTTTTTTTAGAATTTTAATTTTTTTCTTCAAAAAATTAACACATTTACAAAAATTAAATTAATTAATTAATTTACTTACTTTAGAGACAGGGTCTCACTCTGTCACCCAAGCTGGAATGCAGTCGCACGATCGTGTCTCACTGCAGCCTCGAACTCCTGGGTTCAAGCAGTCCTCCCACCTCAGCCTCCCAAGTAGCTAAGCCACTGTGCCTGGCTCAGGTTTTTAAAATCTAACAAGGTACCCAATGGATAGTTTCTCTCCCACCCTGTCCTCCCAGTTACTTCACATCTATTAATTCTTTCAGATTATCTTTATCTGTGTACAAATACAAATATGTTCCTATTTTGTTCCTTTTCTCAGAAAAGGGAGCACACTTATACACTATTCTCATCTTTTTTTCACTAATAGTGTATCATGAAAATCTCTCCATATTGATACAGAGAGCTTTCTCATTACAGCTGCATAATATCTTGATTGACATATGGCTTATTTTTGGTTTTTTTGCTATGAAGAATTAATCAGTAATGGATCACACATGTGCAGTAGTACTTGTAGGATGAAATCCTAGAAATGGAATTGCTGAGTCAAGGAAAATAGACCTCTAATTTCAGTTAGGTTTCAGAGGGTGACTTGTGAGTTTTTCATTATACACCCTTCTATACTGTGTCCCATGGGCAGATATTACCTTTACAATTTTTTTTCTTTTCTTTTCTTTTTTGAGTCAGAGTCTTACTCTGTCATCCAGGCTGGAGTGCAGCAGCATGCTCACAACTACCTGCTGGGCTCAAGCGATCCTCCTGCCTCAGCCTTCCAAGTAGCTGGGGCTACAGGCACGTGCCACCATGCCCAGCTTTTTTTTTTGTTTTAATTGTAGAGCTGATGTCTCACCATGTTGCCCAGGCTGGTCTCAAACTCTTGGGCTCAGGCAATCCTCTCACTTCTGCTTCCAAAAGTGTTGGGATTACAGACATGAGCCACTGTGCCCAGTCTATCTTTACAGTTTTTAAAAGATTTATTAATTAACTGATTTGGAAATGAGTAATTACTTATTAATGTATACATTTAATAAATTGTTTTTCCATATATTCAACCTCTTTAAAGTAATGTAGATATGTATTTGTTCCAATGTTCCTTTTCTTCTTGCTTTCCCCCCAAGTTGGTGCACCTGCAAACCAAAATAACATTTTTCATCTCCCTTTCCTCCCCAGGTGAAAGCTAGAATAGAAGCTCACTCAGAAGCCAAAACCTACGGACTCCTGTGGGCTGGATTAGCACTGCTGTCTGTTCAGGGTGGGGCACTGGCCTGGCTCACCTGGTGGGTCTACTCCTGGGATATCATGGAACCAGTTACATACTTCATCACATTTGCAAATTCCATGGTCTTTTTTGCATACTTTTTAGTCACTCGGCAGGTGAGTAATTTGTTAGGAAAATGACAAGTTAGAACATCTGTGCAAAGAATTCCTTATCCAGGTCAAGCAATGAGCAAAAAGCCTCTTTACTAAGTTAATACTATCTAGGTTTTTATAAGCTGTTAAATTTTTTATTGTTTTTCACAAGACTGGATGGAGACTTACATATAACACAGAGATACCATATATAATCTGTATAGAGAAATAATGTGTAATATACAAATTCCTCCATTAGGGTAAACATGTCAAATTCCTGTTCTCTGTGCCCTAAAACTGAATTTGTATTGCAAAACACCCAGAAACTTTGGCTTTGTCTTGTGGTTAGTCTGCCAAAAATCCCTCTTTTCTACTTTCTTCCTTCTTTCCCTGTATGTGTAATTTCTCTTCCCAACTTGCTTGCTTTTGGAAGGAGTGACTGATATCAGGTGAGACTGAGTGTTTGGCTTGTGCTTGCTCTGATGGCTGCTGCAAATATTTGACTTTCTTCTGCCTTCCTTTGCTTGGGTGTTGCCAGGTTTCTTTCTTGCGGAACAGAGGCATTATGTTCATTCAAAAAATGTTATTTTCTTTTTCTTTTTAAAAGGATTATACTTACTCAGCTGTTAAGAGTAGGCAATTTCTTCAGTTCTTCCACAAGAAATCAAAGCAGCAGCATTTTGATGTGGAGCAGTACAACAAGCTAAAACAAGACCTTGCTAAGGTACCTTACTAATGTATCTTATGACTGGTTTTGTTTGGGAGCCAAAACTTAGTGTCAGGGAAAACCAGTTGGTGGCTCCTCCTTACAGGGTGACTCTTGGTCCCAGATAGGTTTCTGTGTATTGTGGGATTGTTCAGTGATATAACTGACTTGTCTGATTTATTAATAGTTTCATATCCTACAGTTTTATTCTTGTTGTCTGTAATTTACATAAAGATAGCTTTAAATATATGTGAAAATATCTTCAAGGATTTGATAGAGTAAAATAAAAGTTTTCCTTAGAAATCTGTTTCTAGGCCGGGCTCAGTGGCTCAGCCTGTAATCCCAGCACTTTGGGAAGCTGAGGCAAGTAGATTGCCTGAGCCTGCGGATTCAAGACCAGCCCGGGCAACTTGGTGAGACCTCGTCTCTACAATAAATCAAAAATTAGCTGGGTGTGGTAGTGTGCGCCTATAGTTCCGGCTACTTGTAAGGCTGAGGCAGAAGGATCGCCAGAGCCCAGCAGGTCGACGCTGGGGTGGCCGTGAGTGTGCCACTCACTCCAGCCTGGGCAACAGCGTAAGACTCTGACTCAAAAAAGAAAGAAAGAAAGAAATCTGTTTCTAGCAAACAATAGAAAATAGAATTTTAGGAAAGTGAACACTGTAATAAGGAATTAAAAACTCTCTAAAGGCATTTGTAAGTTTTATTTCCTTAAAGATAGACAATTTGGCTGGATGTTGTGGCTCACACCTGTAATCCCAGCACTTTGAAGTAGAGGCGAGAGGATCACTTGCTCCCAGGAATTCAAGACTAGCTTAGGTAACACAGCGAGTCCCCTTCTGAAAAAAAAAAAAAGATTCATTATAGTGTTCCTCCCTTCATCTTTTTCCCTTCTTTAAGATGTGGAATCAGGCTCTTAAAGTCACCTACTCAGCCAGGAGCAGTAGATATAATCTTAGCACTTTGGGAGGCCAAGGTGAGAGGATTGCCTGAGCCCAGGGATTCAAGATGAACCTGGGCAACTTGGTAAGACTTCATCTATAACAATAAATCAAGAAAAACTAGCTGGGCATGGTGGCGCATGCCTGTAGTTCCCGCTACTTGGAAGGCTGAGGAAAGATCACCTGAGCCCAGCAGGTCGAGGCTGTGGTGGCCGGGAGTGTGCCATTACACTCCAGCCTGGGCAACAGAGTGAAACTCTGACTAAAAAAAAAAAGTCACTTCTCAGATATACGCTGCTGGAAAGTGAAGGAACCACTGTATGCACCTAACAAGTTTGACTAGGGGGCCTAGACTCTCAATTACTTTACCAAGATGTTCTGCAGGCAGCTCTTACCCCTGGCCTCCCAGTTTACTCATTAACTTTGTTCAGAGGGTAACTTCTCAGCACATAACTGGATTTTTAATTTTTCTTAGTAATTTTTTTTTTTACTCATGCACACTTCCAGGCACACATGCATGCACGCATATCTTAGTAATTTTATAGCAAAAATGTTTTGGTAAAGATATTCTCCATTGCTCAGTACATACTTAATAATTGCTAATCACCATATCTTTTTATATCTGTACTTTCTAATCTACTCATCTCTAAAATTATCAAAATGAATTACTTGAATTTTGTAATCCAAAAATTGAAGAACCTTTAATATATATATATTTTTTAATTTCATGTAATTATTACATAGGAAAAATATAATCCTGCTTTTTAAAAAAAATGTTTGTGGATTCCTTTACATTTGATGTGAGAAGGCCAAGGGATGTTCTCTTTCAGCTGGCTTATGGACAGTACATGTAAGATCTAAAGTCTATCACCTTGTAAAGTATTTTGATGTTTAAGGTAATAAAGCGGAGAGAAAAAGGGAAACTGATGGGATACAGGGTGTTTTGGTGTGGTTTTTTTTTTTACAAAATACGAGCAGGTAAAACCATTATGAAGGGGATAAGCTAATATTTTTTTTTTTTAAGCATAGGGATAAATTAGAAACCTTAAATTCATTAGTATAAAATTGAAATATTATTGACATTTGCCACTACTAGTATATTTCATTGCCCTAGGGAGACATTAAGTGTATGGAATTCCCCTCAAGCAGTAGTTCTGATGCTTTTGCTTTTTCCCACCACAGGTTACAGCATCCCTGGAGCAGGCACGCTGTTCTCTCTCTTTGCGAATCCAAGTAGAAGAACTCAGTGGAAAGAATTAATCTTATGTTTTAAACATCATAGGATGTTTCCATTATGTGTTCATTTTACAACCTAGAAACGACGTTTTCGAGTCCCATAGTTCATTTCAATTTGACTCTTCAATTGTTTTGTTAATAAAGTCTTGTAAAACAGAAGTATTCTATGAAGTTTTCCTTGAGATCTTTAGTTTTTGGGTTTTTATGACTTGTAAATGTTAGGGCTTATATGCATCCATCAAACAGCAGCTGCTGCTGTTATTTAAACATCCTTGTCAGCCCTTCCTGTTTATTCTTCATATGTAGGTGAAAGGGTCCGTGCAGTTGGCCTTCATTTTTACTCCTAGGTTTAATCTGAAATCATCTTTTTTGGGGGGTGAGAAGGTCTCACTCTGTTGCCCAAGCTAGTCTCAAACTCCTGGCCTCAGGCAATCTTTTCGGCCTCCCAAAGTGCTGGGATTACAGGCGTGATCCACTGTATCCAGCCCGTTAATTTTCTTTTTGTAATATGCAGTACTTAGATGTGAGGTCTTTATCATTTATGAAAAAGGTATAAATGTCCCACTAACCAGAAGTATATTAGGTGCTTTTTGGTTTTTGAGCCGGGGTCTTACTCTGTCACCCAGGCTGGAATGCAGTGGCACACTGCTCACAGCCACCAAAGCCTCGACCTGCTGGGCTCAGGCAATCTTTCCACCTCAGCCTTTTAAGTCACTGAGTGCACCACCTCAAGCATGCACCACCACCCCTCAGCTAATTTTTTTATTTAGTGTAGAGACAAAGGCTCGCTATTGCCCAGGCTGGTCTCGAACCTGCGGAGCTCAGGCAATCCTCTCACCACCACCTCCCGAAGTGCTGGGATTATAGGTGTGAGCTACCATGCCCAGCTTAGTAGGCACTTTTTGGATTGGAATTAAAACAATATATGAGAACTATTGTTTTTGAATCAGTAACTCATAAGTTTTAGGTATCAAAGCCTAAACACTTAACCTTCTTTAGCCTCTGACAGGTTATTAACTAAACAGTATTACTCAAATATCATATATCATATTCATAAGAATTGAACCTTAGGCTGAGCACAGTGGCTCACACTTTGGGAGGCTAAGGTGGGAGAATTGTCTGAGCCCAGGAGTTAGAGACCAGCCTAGGTAACGTAGTGAGACCTTGTCTCTATGAAAAACATAAAAATTAGCCATGTGTGGTGGGGTATGTACTATACTCCCAGCTACTCAGAAGGTTGAGGTGGGAGGATTGCTTGAGCCCAGGAGGTCGAGGCAGTGAGCAGCTCCTAGACTCCAGCCTGGGTGACAGAATGAGACCCTGTAACAAAGAGAAAAAAAAATTGAACCTTGAAAGTAGCATACATGTATGTATATATCTATGTATGTATTTTTTGAGTCAGAGTCTCTGTTGTTCAGGCTGGAGGACTGTGGCAAGATCGATCTACTACTGTAGCCTTGACCTGCTAGGCTGAGGTGATCCTTCCACCTCAGCCTTCCAAGTAGCTGGGACTACAGGCACATGCCACCATGCCTGGCTAATTTTTTTATTTATTGTAAAGACACAGTCTCTCCATGTTGCTCAAGCTGATCTCGAGCTCCTGGGCTCAGGCAATCCTCTTGCCTTGTCCTCTCAAAGTGTCTAGATTATAGGTTTGAGCCATAGCCATAACATGTATTTATTATTCTATTAATGTGATAGTCTGTGAATGGTCTGGTGACTGTTGGACAGTGTATGGGAACTTAACGTAGGAGATAGGATAGAATCAGATTTTTCAGCTCCTAGTGGCTAAGAATTATTATGTTTCATATTTAATCCTCAGAGTGCTATGTAGTAGTTCTTGAAGGTTGTTTTTTTTTTTTTTAAACAGAAGTCAAATATACAAAATGTGGTCATTTATATATAGATGAAATAGTAAACATTTAGATGACCAAGTAAAATAAGAGTGTGAATTAGAAAAATTTAATAAAACATGAATTGCAAGTATTTTATAAACAGATAGCAATGATCTAATTCTTGGGTTTCAAAACCTTAAAAAACACTATATAACTAATTTTTATTAAAAAATGACAAAATACAAGTTAAATCAGTCAGATATGTTGGATAACTTTGCAGTTTACTTAAAAAAAAATCAAGTATTAGAAATGCCTGTGGATTTGTTTTTATAGTAATTCCCCAAGGATTTAGTTTCTACATATAAAACCCTTTTACCATGTCCAACATGAACTATTTTTTTAAAAAGATGGTTCTCTGCCACACATTAAACATTAGGACATTTTAAAGTGGTGGACCACACGCTCCAATGCAGTGATACCTATTTATGTAAAAAGAAGGGGAAAATATTTTGAATACAGATCATAAGATAAAACAGCCCTGATTAATTCGATTTTGGAAAGAAATGCAGCTTTTTAGTCAGCATTGAGGCAAAGCAGGGAACCTGCTTCTTTCCAATTGCACTTGGATCTTTGCAAAAGTCCACTCGGCGCTGAGAAACCTTCCTGTTCACCAGCGTTAGGAGTTCTGTGAACTCTAAGGAGGAGCCATATTTTCCCAACATCTCACACAAATCTTGAATGTACCATGAACCGTTCACAGTTTCCCGGTGAGAATAATACCCTAAAAAAGAGGAGGAGGAAGTTGCTGTCAGTTTCTGGCTTTCAGTTACTGTGATTGAAAAATATTCTTATAATTTATACTTACAGAAGTATTCAAGTTCTCAAATCCTTGGAACAGATTAAGATGTGTCCGTGATATGGTTTTAAAATTTTGCTGTCCATAAAGGACAAACATAGGGACTTCGCAGCAACTTGAATGAATTTAGAGTCAATCACACTCAGTGATCAATCACAGAAACAAAGAACAGTACCATATGTTCTCACTCATAAACGAACCTTGAACAATTATAATACTGTAAGAAAGGGATTGGTAGTAGTAGGAAACTGTCAGGGGAGGGAGGGGCGCACCTCATCAACAAGGGTACCTGCATAATCAACAGGTACCTGAATTGTACTTCGCATCTTTAAAACAAAACAAAGAATATTTCCAAAGTCAAAAAATAAATAAATAAAATTTTGCTGTCAATTTTTTCAAGTGGGAATAAAGATTAAATCTCTAATTTTATATATAAATGGGGTTAACTCTATATAATTTCCTCCATTTCCTAAAAAATTCCCAAGATGGTAGCTGTTTTGAAAAACATGATTTAATAAAATGATTTTGAAAAACATGAGATTATTACAAAGAAGTAAAAGAAAATGTAAAAGCAAAGAACAACTGTTATCAAAATATTTTCCTGGCTGGGCACAGTGGCTCATGCCTGTAATCCCAGCACTTTGGGAGGTGGAAGCAAGAGGATTGCCTGGGCAATAGGGTTCAAGACCAGACTGAGCAATATGGTAAGCCCTCATCTCTACAATAAATCAAAAAATTAGCTGGGCATGGTGGCGCATGACTGTGGTTCCAGCTACTTCGAAGGCTGAAGCAGTAGGATCATCTGAGCCCAGCATGTTGAAGCTGCAGTGGCAACAGAGCTCTCAAAAATGATTTTTTTCTTATATAGTATTTTATACTGCCATTTATCTCTGTAACATGTGATAAAAAAATCTTTTTAAAAAATATTTTATTTTTTATTTTAAAGATGTGGGGTACAATTCAAGATTAGGGATACAAGTGGTCATTGTACAGGTAAAGTTTGGGCCTCCCTTTGGTCCCCACTTTGCCTGGTTTGAGATCAGGTACCCTTACTGATGTTGTGTACCCCCCACCCCGACCCACCGACAGTATCCCACTACTGATAATTCCTTTCTTATAGTATTATGATAAATGTTCAGGGTTCGATTATGAGTGGGAACATGTCAAAAAAATCCTAAGTCTGTGAACTTTAGGATCAAATCATCAAATCCCAACAGACCCAATCAAAAGTGAAACTTCCAGTGACTTGGCCAAAATAGCCAATTACATGATTATACTAAATGCCAACACACCTTCTGCAACAGAGTAACACATGAGGAAGTCTGCTCCAGCAGGCAGTGTGTAAACTGAAGCAGCATCCACCTCGGTCATGTTGGTATCTGTCTGATGATCCACTACATCCAAAGGAATGACTGGTACATCATGCTTGTTTCCCCGACATGCCTACAAGACAAGGAAAAATCATCTGCTTTGCCTGCTAAATAATGCTTAATATTTACAGTGAATGTATAAGTCAGTATACCTTTCTATCAATAACAACAGAAGTCACATTATCCTCAATTCAAAAGCAATACATTCAGGTTTAGAGGGACAAAACCCAACAATGTTGTTTCCCTACTTAGGTTTTCTTTCAGTACACGTTTTTAAAAATTGGCATTCCCAACTACAAATTATGTTTGTTGAAAGGTATTTTGTAGTGGAGGAAAAAGCTTACGGTTTTAAAATTTCCTACAGATTAAATTACCCATAGCACCAAGAATCACCTTCTCTTTTAAAAGCTATAGTATTTGGCTAAAGGTTTCAATTTAACCAGGCAGTGCATTTCCAGGTGGGCTTTCCTTGTCTGGCTGCAGCCATAGACTTTAGTCAAAATGTGAATACCTAACTTGACTATAAAATATCTATTAATGCAGCACCTTCCTCCTTCTGTACCCACTTTAAAGTGAACTCTCACAATTCTTATGTTGAAATGTATTTGTATATAGGGCCTCTAAAGAGGTGATTAAGATAAAATGATGGGCATGGATGGGCCCTAATCAAACAGGACTGGTGTCTTTGTAGGAAGAGATCAGAACACAGACTTACATGGAGGAAAGATTCTTATGGTGGTGCAGGGACAAGATGACCACCTACAAGCCAAGGAGAGAGGCCTCAGAAGAAACAAACCCTGCCAACACCTGATAGACTTTCAGCCTCCAGAACTGCAAGAAAATATATTTCTGCTGTTTAAACCACCTGGTGTGTGGTACTTTGTTATGGCAACTCCGTAAACTAATACAAGTGACCTAACAAGAATCGGTTGTGGCATTATAAATGCAGCCATCGGTTCTAAAACAGTTAATTAAAACATTATGAACATCAAAAGAAACAAAGTCCTAAGTGACTTCAAAGTTATCTAATAAATAGAAGATCCCTAATATACAATTTTTACAGGGAGGTTTTAATCCTAGTATTATCAGGCTTATTTTCAGAACTTATTTTCTACTATACTTCCTAAACATAATAGAGAACACCTGTAACATGGACTCGCCTGCCAATCCATTTGCAGTGAGTAATAGCTTGCCTTTACCTAGGGCTTGCCATATCCCCACTGCTGTTCTAAGTGCTTTTCATCATTAGGCCATGTCGCCTTGTCCTCACAACAATCCCATGAGGCAGCTGCTATTTATCACTCCTGTTTCATAGATAAGAATCTGAGACATAAGCTGGCTCGGTGGCTCAGCCTGTAATCCTGCGCCCTGGGAGGCTGAGGTGAGTGGATTGCCTGAGCCCGTGGGTTCGAGACCCGCCTGGGCAACTTGGCGAGACCTCATCTCTACAATAAATCAAAAATTAGCCGGGTGTGGTAGCACGCGCCTGTAGTTCCAGCTACTTGGAAGGCTGAGGCGGAAGGATCACCAGAGCCCAGCAGGTCGAGGCTGCGGTGGCTGGGAGCGGCCACTGCACTCCAGTCTGGGCGACAGAGTGAGACTCCGACTCAAAAAAAGAAAAAGATTCTGAGACATAAAGTAATTTGGCAAAACGCTTCTGTCCTTTGTGGCTAATCTTCCTGTTTTGGGAAAAACTCCCAAACCATGTTTTTCCCTCTACTCTACAGCACAATAATCATCAACGCAGGAGAGACTTCTGTAACCAAAATTTTGGGGTTTTTTTTCCTCACACACCAAGTACAAACACTGACTGGATGTCCTCCAATTCCATGATGACACTCTTCACCTGGAGATAGTGTCAGGTCCCAGGGGAGAGGGCTCCGTCCCCACGACTGACCAATCACAAATCTTGGCATCTGGAACTTCTTACCAACTGGCATCAAGTTGGGGTTCCCATAACCCCTTCTTTGCATTCTATTAATTTGCTGGAGAGGTGCAAAGGACTCAGGGAAATGCTTACTGACATTTGCCGGTTTATTATAAAGAATAATGCAAAGGACACAGATGAAGAGAGGTGAGGATGAGGTATGGGGAAGGTGCTCGGAGCTTCCATACCCTCCCTGGGCACCACCCTCCAGGACCCTCCAGGAGTTCAACTATCCAAAAGTTTCTGGAACCCAGTTCTCAGGTTTTTATGGAAGTTTCATGACATCAGCATTCCGTCCCCCGGTGTATAGTGTAGGACTCTCTCTTGGGAGAGTGTTAAGACTATGGGAAAGATCAGAGTCCTGCCTTGGGGTGGTGAAAGGAGAAATTTCATTGCCCCTGAGGCCTAACACACCCCAAAATGTAACAAAAGACTGACAAGGGCTATGGGGGTTAGGGCCAGGAACACTGGATAAAAACTGTTATCTACAGCATAACATAGAGCCTAATGTCACACCTCCCACAGTGGCTGTTCTTTCCAATTCTCTTGTGTTTGACAGTATTGGCCACCCCCTTTTTCATGACACAATCATGTCATCCTCCTCAGTGTCTTTTCTCCCCAGTTCACTCCTCATTGGAGTTTTGTTTTACACTTATCTTTCAGGTTATCGTCAACATGGGTAAACTCATCTACGGCCTGGCTCTCATCACCAACCACCCCTGATCACTCCCAGATTTATTGCTCCAGCCAAGGCCACCTGTCTTGGGTTCCAGACTTGTATCCCAACTCCACGTCCTGCAGACATTCCAATGCCGTTGTCCAAACCAGAAACCAGGTGGTCATCCTTGACTTCTTTTCTCAGATCCACCTCCTGGCCAAGGCTATATGGCATGATATGAAATGTGGTTTCCTGTTATCACGAATCCTCCACACCGCTCATGGAAATATAGAATGGCAGCACCGGAACGTCAGGTTTCTCTTTCTTGCAAAGTCCTTACTGATGTGTCAAGTCACATTATTCACACCAAAAGCTACTTTTATCCCTAAAACCAATTTGGCATGGGGGAACATGCTTGTTTTAAGGGGAAATGTGAGAGAACTGAGGCAGGCTAGGACCGGAAATCTTTATTCCTCCAATCTTTCCATTGGCTCCCATACATACAGCTCGCAAGAAGCAGCCTTTCTCTGATGAAGCTGGTTTGCTTGACACTCTGAAGTCAGCAGATACCTCTCCAGTGACTCTATTCTGACACCAGGTTCAGCCAGGGAGCAGCACCTTGGTTATTTTGTGAGTCCCTTCAAAAGTCAATCCAAATACTGGGTTTTTTCAAAAAATAAAGATACCGAGGGTGTCAAGAAAGAATTACTACTAATAAGTCAAAATGCAATTCCGATTGGCCAGGATTCAACAAGGGCCTTTCCAATTACTGAAGAAAGTTATTTTGAAATCGGCTTTTAGACCTTTATCACTTGTACAGAACCATGGACTTTATAAGTAAGATGATACTATAATCAGCCTTACCTGAATGATAAATATCTTGGGTTTTCCAACCAGGCTCTGGCACTTGTCTCCTTTGAACAAGCCAGTTAATGTCTGAATTTCAATTTTGGCATCATATGCATAAATGTGATTGCCTTCACCATGGCTCAGGAAGATACACAAAAAGCAATCGGCATCTGCGTGGCTAGAGGTTGACACTGTAAAGGCCCCCCCAAAGATGCACATAGAAATGAAAATAAGATGCTTGTTATCTACATATAAAAAGTCCGTTTACAAATACTAGAATAAAGTTACATTCATATGATTGGGGGAGGAGGAAAATGTGTTATTTTTGATTCAATATAAAATATCCATAATGAAACTATTTAGCCTTAGCCAAACAGAATAATGTACACAATACTGTATCTGATTTTTTTAAATTCTAAATTTAATAAAGTTCAAAGAGTTTGACTAAATTTCATTAGCTTTTCTTAAACACAGAATGACGTGGAAAACATGAAGGGATTATGATGGGGCACCTACTTTAAGATCTAAGTTTCTTTGGCAAAAAATTAAAAGTTTCAGCCAGGCTCAGTGGCTCAGCCTATAATCCCAGCACTTTGGAAGGCCGAGGCGAATGGAATGACTGAGCCCAAGGGTTCGAGACCAGCCCAGGCAACTTGGTGAGACCTCGACTCTACAATAAATCAAAAATTAGCTGGGCATGGTAGCACATGCCTGTGATTCTGGCTACTTGGAAGGCTGAGGCGGAAGGATCGCCAGAGCCCAGCAGGTCAACACTGGGGTGGCTGTGAGTGTGCCACTGCCCTCCAGCCTAGGCAAGAGTGAGACTCCAACTCAAAACAAATAAACAAATAAAAGTTTCTCTGAGTCAGCAAAGACCTCCTCAAAGTATACAAAGTAGACTAGAAAGACCCAGAAAGTGCTACTCAAAACTCCCCATGGGTTCCTGCTCCTCCAATGAAGGCCGCACCTTCACTATAAGTCTACAGCAATTAGAGCTTCCAAAAGTGTATTCAGACACGAGACTAATGTCTTCCAAAGCTTATGAGCAAAGCAGAAACCTGGTCAGCAGCCAGTGAAAATTAAAATGATGTGGCCGGGTGCAGTGGCTCACGCCTGTAATCTCAGCACTTTGGGAGCCCAAGGTAAGTAGATAGCTTGAGCCCAGAGTTTGAGACCAACCCAGGGAACATAGCTCAACCTCCTCTAACAAAAAATCAAAAAATTAGCTGGGTGTGGTGATGCAAACCTACAGTCCCAGCTACTCAGGATGCCAAGGTGGAAGGATCGCCTAAGCCTAGAAGGTTGAGGCTGCCGTGAAACATGATCATTGTGCTCAAGCCCACTTCAGGCTGGGCAACAAAGTAATGCTCCAACTCAAAAAAAAAAAAAAAAAATTAAAATGATGTGAAGTTTAAAGAGCTCTGAAGAAAGTAAAAAATAATTATGTAAAAATCATAATAGCAAATTGGCAAGTGATGTGAAAACCCCTGGCATGCAGTGATGATTATAAGTTGTATTATAATTAGAATACCTACTGCTTAGAGATGTTGTGAAAGTTAAAGGAGACAATGTATGTAAATCAACACTATTATGAAACCAGTGAGAACACTAGGTATGAAAAGAGTCGCCAGGCCTGGTGGCTCAGCCTGTAATCCCAGCACATTGGGAGGCTGAGGTGAGTGGATTGCCTGAGCCTGTGTGTTCGAGACCCACCTGGGCAACTTGTTGAGACCTCATCTCTACAATAAATTTTAAAAAATTAGCTGGGTGTGGTAACGCGCGCCTGTAGTTCCAGCTACTTGGAAGGCTGAGGCGGAAGGATCGCCAGAGCCCAGCTGGTCGAGGCTGCGGTGGCCGGGAGTGGCCAGTCTGAGTGACAGAGTGAGACTCCGACTCAAAAAAAAGAGTCAATTAAAAAATGAGCTTGTTAGCCGGGCACATTGGCTCACACCTGTAATTCAGCACTTTGGAAGGCAGAGGCGAGAGGATTGCCTGAGCCCAAGTGTTCAACACCAGCCCGGGCAACTTGGCGAGACCGCCTCTCTACAATAAATAAAAAAAATTACCCGGGCACAGCGGTGCATGCCTGTAGTTCCAGCTACTTGGAAGGCTGAGTCAGAAGGATCATCTGAGCCCAACAAGTTGGGCTGCTGTGGCTGTGAGCATGCCACTGTCCTCCAGCCTGAGCAACAGAGTGAGACTCCAACTTAAAAAAAAGGAGCCTGCTGACTTCCCAGTATCTGTAGTATTTGCATTTTAGACTTTTACCACCAAATAGAGAGGTCATTTCATTTCTAGAGTAACAGACTGTAACCAGTAGTATGCTAAATAGAAACTTTGGCGCCATTATATTTTGCAAGGGTCTCTAAATCTCATGGCTAACATGAACAGGAGGCATCTCTCAAACCTACAACCCACGCTAAATTAATAATACTTTTGTGTCACAAGCAATGATGTGTGCCTATCTTTATAGATAAGACAAAGAACTCAATCCCATCAGAGGAAGATGAACCATATAACAGCAAAACTACTAGGCCATGTGTGGTGGCTCGCGCTTGTAATACCAGGACTTTGGGAGGCGGAGGTGAAAGGATTGCCTGAGCTCAGGGGTTCGACCAGCCTGGGCAACTTGGTAAGACCTCGTCTCTACAATAAATCAAAAAATTAGCTGGACGTGGTGGCGCATGCCTGTGGTTCCAGCTATTTGGAAGGCTGAGGTGGAAGGATCACCTGAACCCAGCAGATCAAGGCTGCAGTGGCCGTAAGTGTGACACTGCACTCCACCTGGGTGACAGACTCCGACCCCAAAAAATAAAAATAAATAAATAAATAAATAAACAAAACTGCTTACCCTCATGAATTTTGAGCAGTAGTTCTTCTGCTCTCAGATCATTAAAGCATTTCACTTCAAATCCTAGAGCTGAAAACCTGGTGATAAATTAAATGGAATGTTAACTTTCAAGTTTTTCAAAGTTGTTGAATATTCTCACTTTTGAGGAACCTATACACGTTTTAATGACATATAAACTTACTTTAGGGGAAAATAAAAAAGATCAAATATGACATGATGGTTTTCCCTTGATTCACCCATGGTAGGAAAAGATTTCATCAAAATGAAAGCCAATTCCATTTAGAACATTGCTGTCTACTATGCAAATATGTGAGTAACAATGCCGGTTAACATTTAATAGAACAGAGTAAGCAAGATCATTCAGTCAGTGAGGCCCATCCTCAAACACTCTTATCTGTTATCAGTGTGACAAGTTACATAAGTAATTTTGTTAACACTTAAGTGTCTCATCTTGACACAGATAAAACTACTACCTGCGAGTCAGATTGTCTCGGTCTGCACTGGTGCCCCGCCTTTCTGGCAGTGTTAAGTGCCAGAAGAACCTCTCATGATTGAAGATTAAAGCAATTCCTCTCTTCTTGTGGTCCATTTTGTACTTTTCTGATGGATCAAACATTTCACTGTTAATGAAAAGTTCAAAAACAATCACTTCAAGTCTCATTAAATAATGGAGCTCCTCCAAGCTCAAGGGCAATGACAGAGATCTGATAAAGATGGACATCGGCTACTTCCTCCCTTGCCAAGCTGAAATTCCCCTAGTGCTCTGGGAAAGGCCACGCCAATTGGTAGGCAGCAGCCATGCTCCATCCTGAGCACCCACCCCTAACCCTCTGCCAATGTCTTTCCCCTGGTCCCCAGGATCCAGCCACCAAGGACAGCCTGGCTGAGAGCCCAGTCCAACTCTAGGCTCATGTCATACCAATTATGATCTATTTTGAACCTCACTCCAGATCCTTTTGACAACCAGGGGCCGCAACTAATCTGCCTAGCTGCAAATCAACTCGCCAGATGCTAAAACTTGGCATACTCAGCTCTGCTCTCTAGCTTCCAGGATGTCCTCGTGCTTTCATTTCTATACGCTGATCACAACCAACAAAGGAAGAGACCTTTCTTAGAAAAGAGCACATTATTACCTTTTATAGAAGGCATCTGTTTCTGTCATGTTTTGTTCGCCTATTAAAAAAAGTTGATTTTTGTTAATTCATTTTTCAACTTAGGATAGTAAACCACTGCAGGAATTCCCATTCCTCCTGTGACTCCCAAACGCTAGACTCTTCTATTTAGGTTAGGATAAAAGCCAAAGTATATGAAGAGAAGGGATAAGGGAATATGAAGGAAGACTGCTTACTAATCAAAGTACTATAAATGAACATCTCAGGGCTTTCTCACCCCAACTCTTACCTGCAAAATAACAAATACTCATATAAACAGAAATGGAGAAAATCTTATACAAATGTATTCACTGAAAAATTATATCTAGAGTAACACAGTTCTGTGATTATGGAGTTTGAGTGAAATATGAAATAACTCTGTTATATCAAACAGAAAATATTTTTGCAAAAATCATTTCTCAAACAGAGGAGGAATTGAGTCCTAGGGGAGAACTGAAACACAGTTCATGGTTAGTGCTGGATTACCTACTACCTGAAAGAGGCAGCAGTTTGGGTGGAGGAAAGGACGGGCAAAGGTTCACATTTTTTTGTTTTGTTTTGTTTTTTCAGTCAGGGTCTCAATGGATGCAGTGACCTCAACCCACTGGGCTCAAGTGATCCTCACACCTTAACCTCCTGAGTACCTGGGACCATAGGTATGCACCAACATACCTGGCTTATTTTTTTATTTTTGTAGAGACAAGGTCTTGCTATGTTGCCTAGGCTGGTCTCAAATTCTTGGGCTCAAGCAATCTTCCCATCTTGGCCTCCCAAATTACTGGGATTACAGGCATGAAGCCACAGCATCCAGCCTGAAGGCTCAGACTATGAATCTCCTGACTGACATACCTGCACTTATAACCCTATAATGGGAACTCTCTGCTCCCTACTGTCAATCGGCTTCCCCACTCCCCAGACAGTCTTTCACTGAATTCCTCTCTACTCCAAAGCAGTGGCATGTGATAGAACTTTCTGTGATAACAGAATTGTTCTGTATCTGCACTGTCTTATATGGTAGCCACTGGCCGTATGTGTCTATTGAGCACTTGAAATACAGCTATGCAACTGGGAAACTCAATGTTTAGCGCATCTGTTTTCATTTACTTTAAATTTATGTTTTATTTTTATTTTTTTGAGTTGGAGTCTCACTCTGTTGTCCAGGCTGGAATGCAGTGGCATGCTCCTAGCCATCGCAGCCTCGACCTGCTGGGCTCAGCCGATCCTTCCGCCTCAGCCTTCCAAGTAGCTGGAACCACGGGTGCACACCATGCCTGGCTAATTTTTTTATTTATTGTAGAGACGAGGTCTCTTCATGTTGCCCAGGCTGGTCTCTAACCCCTAAGCTCAGGCAATCCTCTCATCTCCACCTCCAAAGTGCTGATTATAGGCGTGAGCCACTGTGCCCAGCTCAAATTTAAACAGCCACTTGTGGACAGCTGCTTGTGTATTGGATAGTGCAACAAATGTAACATCTTCTACCGTAAGCCCATCCACTCACAAGTCTGCTTTTACCTGACAAACTCAGCAGCTTACAGGGGAAAGAAAAATTGATGAATAAACAGAAGTGTTAACAAAATAGCAAGAGGCACCCTTTGGTTGAGGAAGAATAGCCCCAAAGCATGGCCGCCTACTCATCATCTCCTGGCCAAGAGGGTGGTATCCCCCTCTCAATCTCCTCTCCCACCACCTGATTGTTCTAACCTCACTTCTCCCTGAAAAAAAAAATATATATAATGGGGAATTCAGTTCAAGTCCCCTTTAGCCAGTCACTTTAGCAGACTCCTCCTGGAATTTACGCAAGCAGTCAGACCCAACCAAGGCCCCACTAAGGCAACCTTCTGCCTAAAAGCCCCTCCGTCAGTTTTTTTCAGGCTTGTGCGCCATAATTCCTGGGGTGGATGTTAAAATACTGATTCCTGGATCCTAACTGAGAAGGAATCTGAATCTTGGAAGAAGGGGGTGACAATCTGCATTTTTTTTTTTTTTTTTGAGTTGGAGTCTCACTCTGTCGCCCAGACTGGAGTGCAGCGGCCGCTCCCGGCCACGCAACCTCGACCTGCTGGGTTCCGGTGATCCTTCCACCTCAGCCTTCCAAGTAGCCAGAATTACAGGCATGCGCTACTACGCTCAGCTGATTTTTTATTTATTATGGAGATGAGGTCTCGCTGCCCAGGCGGGTCTCGAACCCATGGGCTCAGGCAATCCACTCACCTCAGCCTCCCAAAGGGGCAGGATTACAGGCTGAGCCACCGAGCCCGGCTGACAATCTGCATTTTTAACAAGGTGACTTTTACACTAAAGTTTGAGAGCCAAAAGCCGCTTCCTTAACTGGTCCTTCCCACTACACCGCAGCTGAGAAAGCTCTTTGGTTTGACCTTGCCCTAGGTGAGACAGGCTTTCACTCTATTGCCCAGGGCACCAAACCAGGCACTTCCTACTCCCCACGCTGCTCAGTGAGACAGTACTGGGATTTCACGCTGCTCAGTGAGACAGTACTGGGATTTCACGACTTACACTTTTCAGGTTGTCCAGGATCTACTGGCTTCTGATAACTTTCATCACCTTATCTCTTAACCAGTTACACTATGGCTGACCACCAAACTGTCTCAATTCCCTGAGGTTGAAAACACGAAGATGTATGCTTGATTGAGTCTTTAAGTCTTCATTTTTTTATACTCAAAGAAATAGCTTCACAATTCTTCTTAGCTGATGTAATTTAAGATGTGAGTTTGTATTTCTCAAATACTGCCCTCAGCTTAGTCAAGATCTACAGACTTAGGAATAGCTAACTAGTATTAAGTAGCTGCTCAGGAAAATCTGTTTAAAATAACATTCAGGCTAGGCACGGTGATACATGCCTAGAGACCCAGGTACTTGTGAGTCTGGGGCAGGAAGATTTCTCGAGCTGAGGAGTTCCAGGACATAGAAAGGGTATTGCACTCCTCCAGCCTGGGCAACATATTGAGATCTCATCTCTTAAAAAAAAAAAATCACATTTGGTCTCAAAAGATTTGGCAATCTCAGTGAGGGACGTTTTCTAAGTATTTTTAAAACTTTATTTTATTTTTTAGAGACGTGGTCTCGGCCATGCATGATGGCTCATGCCTGTAATCCCAGCACTTTGGGAGGCCAAGGAGGGAGGACTGCTTGAGCCCGGGAGCTCAAGACCAGCCTAGGCAACATAGTGAGACTTCATCTCTACAAAAACGCAAAAAATTAGCCAGGTGTGGTGGTGTGTGTTTGTAGTCCCAGCCACTTAGGAGGCTGATGGTGAAGAATCGCCTGAGCCCAGAAGTTGGAGGCTGTGGTGAACCATGATCGTGCCACTGTACTCCAGTCTGGGTGAAAGAGTGAGACCCTGTCTCAAAAAAGAGAGAGAGAGAGAGAGAGAGAGAGAGAGAGAGAGAGAGAGATGGGATCTTGCTCCATTGCCCAGGCTGGAGTACAGTGGCATGATCATAATTCAGTGTAACCACAAACTCCTGGGCTCAAGCAATCCTTCCACCTCAGGCTTCCAAGTAGCTAGGACTAAAGGCCCATGCCACCCCACTTAGCTCAATTTTTACATTTTTGGTAGAGACAGGGTCTCACTATGTTGCCCAGACTGGTCTCGAACTCCCTCAAGTGATCCTCTTGCCTCGGCCTCCCAAAGTGTTGAGATTACAGGCATGAGCCATCCATTTTGCCCTGCCAAGTTTTTTTGCTGTTAATACGAATGCTACAGATATAGAAAGAAACTGAGCTCTGGAAATTCTTGTTCTGATCTTGGCCGACTCTAGCCTTCACTTTTTTTTTGAGTTGGAGTCTCTGTCACCCAGGCTGGAGTGCAGTGGCATGCTCACGGCCACCGCAACCTCTACCAGCTGGGCTCAGGAGATCCTTCCAATCTCAGCCTTTCAAGTAGTTTTTTTATTTTTGATTTATTGTACAGATGCAGTCTTGCTAAGTTGCCCGGGTTGGTTTCGAACCTGTGAACACAGGCAAACCTCTCACCTCAGCCTCCCAAAGTGCTGGGATTATAGGCTTGAGCCACCGTGCCCAGCCTAACCTTCACTTTAATATAAACTGCACTCTGTACCCTGCAGGATCAGTTAATGACCATGTCCAGCTGCAATTCTAGCAAATGTTGAGTGAAAACAACAGCCATGGAGACAGATGTCAGGACCCGCGTTTTCTAGAGTTAACAAATTTTACCCACAGATTCCAGAGAAAATAATACATCGTAACTACTGTCATGACCACCTTGATCTGTGTGTACCAAATGGAGAAGTCAAGAAGGGTACACTTAACAAGCATTGTTATACTGCATGAATCAAAAAAAAAAAATCATAAATGGCTTTGTTGACATGGAGAAAATAAGTTTTAATGAAGGAGATGCCCTACAGAACAGATTTATAAGTTACTGTTCACCTGCAATCTACTATCAAAAACGTTCTTTCATTAAACCTGATTCTTAGGCCGGGAGCGGTGGCTCAGTTTGTAATCCCAGCACTTTGGGAGGTCGAAGTGAGAGGACTACCCGAGCCTGAGGGTAGGAGACCAGCCTGGGCAACTTGGTGAGACCTCATCTCTACAATAAATCACAAAAACTAGGCGGGCGTGATGTTGTGTCTATAGTTCCAGTTACTTGGAAGGCTGAGGCAGGATCACCTAAACCCAGCAGGTGGCTGAGGTGGCTGTGAGCATGCCACCACACTGTTGCCTGGGGAACAAGAGTGAGATTCCAACTCAAGCAAACAAAAAAACCTTGGTTTTGTCCTTTTTTCATGTCTTCTTTTCCCTTCCTCCATAATGCCCGTCACTTCCTGGTTTCTTAAATCAGTTTAATTTTTACAAACCTAATCTTGCTTTTTCCTCCTCACCCTAGTTTAATAATCCCTCTAGATAATCCTACCTGCTACTATTTGTTGAAGGAAGGACAGGTACTTTAGAAACCTTATCTCAGTATGCTGCTCCACAGCCCAGGAGCAGGGGCAGAGAAAAGCGCCAGGTTTGTCCAAGGTCAAAGCAGTGGAGCTGGGTTTGAAAGCCAGGCCAGCCTGCAGATTTCAGTCTCTGCCCTCCCAGTCCAATGCACCTCTTCCCACCAGTGCGGGACCAGCTACCTTTCCAAACCAAGTGTCCGAGTCTCCAAATGGCTTTGGTCATTCCACTATCAGCATCTTCACCCGCTGCAGTTACTAGGAAAACCTCCCCATATTCTCTATCAAGTGTGTTCGATTACTTCCTATGGAGCAACCCACATCAGGCCTGGAACACACACCGGAAGGGGACCGGGTGGAGAAAGAAAAGGAAAGGAGCAGGCGGCGGTGAAAGGGGAGGAATCGGAGAAAAGGGATGGGGGGGGGGCTCGGTGACTAAGGGTCGGCATCCTGGCCCTCTGCTGGGGCTTCGCACCCCCACCACTTGTTCCCAAGCTGGAGGTGCCCACTGGACCCTGCACTGTCCGTCCAGGACAGAGCCACTGCCCGTAGGACCACGGTGACTTTACGACTCGCCTCGGGCGCGGCTTCTTTTGTGCAGCCAAGAATAAAAAGCCCTGAAGTAAAGGCTCTCCGACTGGCTGTCGGTATTTCGAGCTTTTTCCCCCCTATGGCCAGGCTCGAAGTTTCTAAACTTCATAAATACCTTTACGGTATTAATCATATGAACAGTTTCAGGAAGAAGGCTCTAAAGTACCCGTTTAGCAGCTGTTTTGTGGTTTTAACTCAAATCCACAAAAAAATGGCAAGTTTTCTGGATGCAGGAGAGAGACATGGGGTGGAGGTGCCAGGCCTGGCCTTTGCCTCCAGGTTAAGTCCGGGAGAGCCGGACGTCTCTGTCCCGCACGCCCGGATAGTTTTGCTTCGTGATGACTCTGAACAGCCACTCCTTTTTACTTAGAAGCGAGCCAAGAAAACCAGACTCGACCCCTAAGAATCAGCTTTCCACAAGGCCAAGCGGGGGGGAACAGGACGGCCCGGACCAGCCCTTGAAAGTTTAAACGGCCCGGCCGCCCGGCGAGAGATCCCCGCCCGAGGACAAAGGCGGCAGGCCCGCCCCGCCCCGCCCCGCCCCGCCCCGCCCCCGGGCCACAAGGAGGCCGCGCGGGGACCCGGGTATGTCTGCACCACAGAGCGACACTGTCCCCACCGGACCTGAGCGCCCCTCCGAAACCCGCGATTTCTCGAGGCCGCGCCGCACAGCCCGGGAAGCCGGCGTCTCGCTCGTCCCCCTGCGGCCCTACCTGCGGGGCTGGTCCCGCGCGGCCCTGGCCCGGAGCTCATCGCTGCCCGGGGCTCGCCCGACGCCCGCGGCCTCTGCTTCCTGCGGCCGGGCCCACTGCCCGCCCACTCCTCGGCCGCCCCGCCCCCTGGCACTCTCCCCTCCCCTCCCCCGCCCACGCCCCCGCGGGTACGTCCCACCGAGTTCAAGCTCCTCCCTGTCACTCTGGAGCTTGCTGGGGCCACAGCGGCGGCCCGGTCTCTGCGACGGAAAGACGAACCGGCCCTTTGGGAAATGCCGGTCGCCACCTGGAGACACACAGCCCGCCTAGCCCCGGGCACTTCCAGGTCGCCTGCGGTGAGCTCGGCTCTCTCAGTCCCAGCGGCCCCACAAGTTTGCTCTTCCTGACTCCCTAGAGCTACCGGTATAGATTTGAGCCGATAATTGCCTTTTTTCCCAGCAGCATGTGCTCGCTTTGGGCTTCCGTGTCACATTTGGGTAATTCTCGCAATATTTCAATCATATTCATTAGTATTGTATCTGTTATGGTGATCTTTGATGTTCTATTGTAATTATTTTGGAGCGCCATAAACCTCACTCACATAGAACTGCGAACAAAATAAATATTGTTTGTGTGTGTTGACTGCTCCATCCACCTTCCGTTTCTGTCTCTCTTCCTTGCCTTGGGCCTACTTCCCCAAAACAACAATATTGAAATTAGGCCGAGCAGGGCTCTGTGGTTCAGCCTGTAATCCCGCGCTTTGGGAGGCTGAGGTGAGTGGATTGCCTGAGCCCGCGGGTTCGAGACCCGCCTGGGTAACTTGGCGAGACCTCATCTCTACAATAAATCAAAAAATTAGCCCAGAGTGGTAGCGTGCCTGTAGTTCTGGCTACTTGGAAGGCTGAGGCGGAAGGATCGCCGGAGCCCAACAGGTCGAGGCTACGGTGGCCGCGAGCGAGTCACTGCAATCCAGCCTGGGCGACAGAGTGAGACTCCAACTCAAAAAAAGAAATTAGGCCAATTAATAACCCTACTGTGGCCTCCAAGTGTTCAAGTGAAACGAGAGTAACACGTCTCTCACTTTAAATTAAACTAGAAATAGTTATGCTTAGTGAGGATGGCATGGTGAAAGACTAGAAGTTGTGAGTGCAAAGGAAAAGTTCTTGAAGGAAGTTAAAAGTGCCCCCCCCACCCCAAGTAAACAGACAAATGATAAGACAGCAAAACAGCCTTCCTGCCAACACGGAGACAGTTTGAGTGATGTGAATAGCAAATCAAATCAGCCACAACATTCCATTAAGTCAAAACCTAATCTGGATCAAGGTCCTAACTCTTCAATTCTGTGAAGGTTGAGAGAGTTGAGAAATCTGCAAAAGGTAAGTTTAAAGCTAGCAGAGGTTTCATGAGACTTCAGGAGTCTCCATAACATAAACGGGCAAGGTGAAGTATCAAGTGCTAATGGAGAAATCGCAGCAAGTTATTCAGAAGATCTAGCTAAGATCATTGACAGAGGTGGCTATACTAAACACATTTTCAATGTAAACAAAATACTCTTGGAAGTACTTCTTGGAAAAAGCAAGAAGTCAACACCCGGGTTCTAAGCTTCAAAGGACAGGCTGACTCTTGGCAGGGCCTGATGTAGCTCGTGACTTTACATTGAAGCCAGTGCTCACTTATCCTGGAAATCCCAGGGCCCCTAGGAATTACGCTAAGTTTACTCTAATTTTGCTCCATAAATGCAACAACAAAGCCTGGATGACAGCACATCTGCTTACAGAATGGGTAGCAATATTTTAAGCCCACTATTGAGACCTGCTGCTCAGAAAAAAGGATTCCTTTTGAAATATTACTGCTTACTGACAATGCACCTGATCACCCAAGAGCTCTGATGGAAATGTAAAAGGAGATCAATGTTGTTTTCTTTTTTCTTTGTTATGAGTTGGAGTCTCACTCTGTCTCCCAGGCTGGAGTGCAGTGGCACACTCATAGCCACCCCAGCATCAACCTGCTGGGCTCTGGAAATCTTTCCGCCTCAGCTTTCTAAGTAGCCAGAACTACATGCCCGGCTAATTTTTTTTTTTTTAATTGTAGAGACGAGGGCACACCAAGTTGCCCAGGCTGGTCTCGAACCCGTGGACTCAGGCAATCCACTCGCCTTGGTTTCCCAAAGTGCTGGGATTGCAGACTGAGCCACAGAGCCTGGCAAAAGTTGTTTTCATGCCTGCTAGCACAACATCCATTCTGAAGCCCATGGATCAAGGAGAAATTGACTTCCAAGGTTTCTAATGTTATTATTTAATAAATACATTTCCTAAGGCTACAGCTGCCATAGATAGTAATTCTGCTGATGTTTTTGGGCAAGTAAATTGAAAAACTTCTGGAAAGATTCACCATTCTAGATGCCATTAAGAACATTTGTGATTCATGGGACAAGGTCAAAATATCCATATAGACAGGAGTTTGGAAGAAGTTGACTTCAACCTTCATGGATGACTTTGAGGGGTTCAAGGTATCAGTGGAGGAAGTAAATACAGATGTGATGAACATAAGAGAACTAGAATTAAGAAGTGAACCCTGCAGACTGAATTGCTGCAATTGCATGCATGATAAATCTTTAACAAATGAGGAATTGCTTCACATGGATGAGCAAAGAAAGTGGTTTCTTGAGATAGAACCTACTCCTACTAAGGATTCTGTGAGTATTCTTGAGACGACAAAAAATTTTTTAGGATATTAGTTGATAACTCCGTGGCAGGTTTGGGGGGAATAACCCTAATTCAGAAGAGGTTCTGTGGGCAAAATGCTGTCAAACAGCATCACAGATAAATCTTTAGTGAATGGGAAAGTCAATCGATGCAGCAAACTTCCCTGTTGCTTTAAGAAATTGCCACAGCTCCTTTGTCCTTCAGTAGTTGCCATCCTGATCAGTCAGCAGCCATGACATCGAGGAAAGACCCTCCACTAGCAAAAAGACCATGACTTGCTGAAGGCTCAGATGATCTTTAGCATTTTATAGCAATATTTTTTTTTATTAATCAATATTTTTTATTATGGTTTTGTGTGGTACAGTTAAGGGTTAGGTGTACAATTACGTTTCATTCAGGCACCCTGTTGATAAGAGGTGTTTTCCCATCCCCAGACAGATATTTGCTACTGTTAATCCCATTTCCCCCAATAGTTTCCCAGTACCGTCAGTCATTTACTTATAGTATTGCATTGGATGTTCAAGGTCCATTGTATGAGTAAGAACATGTGATACTCGGATCTTTGTTTCTGTGAGGGGCCACTCAGTATTATAGACTCTAGTTCCATCCAGGTTGCTGCAAAATTCATGATTTTGTTCTTTTTTATGGCTGCGTAGTATTCCATCATGTATATGTACCACATTTCTTTAATCCAGTCCTCTTTTGATGGGCAGCATGGTTGTTTCCAGGTTCTTGCTATTGTGAACAACGCTGCGATAAACATACGTGTGCAGGTATCTTTTTTATAGAGTGGTTTGTGTTCTTCAGGGTATATTCCCAGTAGAGGATTGCGGGGTCATATGGAAAGGTCAATTTTTAGAGCTTTT
>NW_007261457.1:699557-700343 GCF_000164805.1 Carlito syrichta
TTCCTGCTCTCTTGATGGTATCTTTGGCTTTGCAGAAGCTTGTCAGTTTAATAAGGTCCCATTTGTCTATCTTCTCTCTTATGACCTGTGGGTTTCAGGATTTGTACAGGAATTGGATGCCAGTTCTGATTTCTATGAGAGTATTTCCTTCCTTTTCTAAGGTTCTTATGGTTTGAGGTTTTACATTTAGGTTTCTGATCCCTTTGGAGTTAACCTTTGTGCATGGGGATAGATAGGGGTCCTGTTTCAATCTTCTGCATGTGGTCAGCCAGTTTTCCCAGCACCACTTACTGAAGAGGTTCTCCTCTCCCCAGTGGTAGGTGGTGGGGGCTTGGTCGAAGCAGAGTTGGTTGAGAAATTGAGGTTTTGCTTCTGGAATCTCAATTCTGTTCCATTGATCTATATGCCTGTTCCTGTACCAATACCAAGCTGTTTTGATGATTGTAGCTTTATAGTAAAGTTTGAAGTCTGGTATTGTGATACCACCTGCTTTGTTTTTTTTTTGCTGAGGATTGTTCTGGCTGTTCTTGGACGTTTGTGTTTCCATATGAACTCCTATGTTGTTTTTTCTAGGTCTGAGAAGAATGTTGTTGGTAATTTAATGGGTATTGCATTGAATTTGTAGATTGCCTTAGGTAAGATGGACATCTTCACAATGGTGATTCTTCCAATCCATGAGCATGGGATATTTTTCCACTTGTTCGTGTCAGCTTTGATTTCTTTGAGCAGTGTTTTGTAGTTTTCATTGTAAAGGTCTTTCATGTCTCTGGTTAGGAAGATGCCAAG
>NW_007261457.1:701916-702956 GCF_000164805.1 Carlito syrichta
GGGTTTTTGTGGTCTGCTTTCCAGCTTCTTTAGGTGGCTGTAGGTGTCAATTTCTGTTCCTTCCATTTTCCTCATGTGTGTTTGTAGGGATATAAATTCCCCTGTTACTACAGCTTTCAGGGCATCCCAGAGATTCTGGTAAGATGTTTCTTTATTTTCATTTGTTTCCAGGTATCTTTTGATCTCTATTTTGATGTCATCATTGACCCAGGAGTTATTTAGCATCATGCTGTTTAGTGTCCATGTCTTTGTGGGTTTTGGGGGGACTTTGTTGGTGTCAATGTTTATTTTTATTCCACTGTGGTCCGAGAAGGTGTTTGGTAGAATTTCGGGCCTTTTAAATTTGCTTATGCTTGATTTATGGCCGAGTATGTGGTCAATCTTAGAATATGTTCCATGTGGTGATGAGTAGAATGTGTATTCTGTGGTCTTTGGATGGAGTGTTCTGTAGGTATCAATTAAGTCCATTTGGTCCAAAGTCACAATGAGGTTCTGGATCTCCTTGCTGATTTTTTGTCCTGATGATCTGTCTAGGATTGTCAGTGGGGTATTAAAGTCCCCAGTTATGATAGAGTTAGAGTCAATATCTTTCTTTAGTTTTCCAAGAAGTTGCTTTATGAAAGTTGGCGCACATATGTTGGGTGCATATATGTTTAGGATAGATATTTCTTGTTGATGGATTGAGCCTTTTATCATTATGTAGTGGCCTTCTGTATCTTTTTTGATTTTTAATAGCTTGAAGGGAATTTTGTCTGAAATTAAGATCGCTACTCCTCCTTTCTTTTGTATTCCGTTCGCCTGAAAGTTTGTTTCCCATCCTCTTACTTTGAGTCTGTGGGTGTCCTTTCTAGTGAGGTGAGTCTCTTGAAGGCAATAGATTGTTGCCTGATGATATTTTATCCATTTTGCCATTCTATGTCTTTTCAGTGGTACATTTAGTCCCTTCACATTTAGGCTAATAATTGAAATGCAAGAATTGATCCCTGTCATAAGGTTCTTACAGAGTTGTTCCTGTTTGTTTGTTGTCTTTCTTTGGGTTT
>NW_007261458.1:0-7899 GCF_000164805.1 Carlito syrichta
AATTAGGAAGAGATGAAGTTTTGTACAGACCAGTGACAGCTTTGCTCCCAAAAAGCCACAGACATACAGTGAGCTACTTTGGTGTTTGAGGGTTGCTATGTTTACCAAGTAACCTTCCATCTCTCGTGTTAAATCTACTCACACCTTTGGGGGAGGAATGAGGGGCTCTTGTGCATCACACAATGTCAGAGCCCCAGACATCCAGTGGGGATGAACCCGCTGTCTGACTTAAAGAAAGTAGCATAGACTGGTTGTGGTGGCTCATACCTGCAACTCCAGCACTTTGGGAAGCTGAGGTGGGAGGATTACCTGAACACAGTGGATCAAATCCAGACTGAGCAACATAGTGAGATCCCATTTTTATTTTTTAAAAATAGGGAAAATAGCAAAGGTAGAAGAGATCATTGTTGGCTATGAGAGCTGAGATAGGATTTTGCACCCACTCATTAGAGGCAGTGTGTTAGGGCCTAAAGGAGAAATGTTCAGTCTGTACATGTGTGACATTTTTTCATTCTTTTCTTTGTCCTCCTCACACTTTTTAATGGAATTGTTCATTGGCTGAATATTGTAGATTTTGTATATTTGAATTTTGTTCCTTGGCATGTAGTCAATTTACAGACATCTCAACATAGTATATTCAAAACTTATGATTCACACTTTTTATAATCATGCATTACTTAAAATTATCCCAATAAAGAATTCCTAAATTGAATACTAGTACTGTGTTCATCAGCCTCAGATTGTGTTACCACCCAAGAGGCTTGGCATCTCAACAACATTCTTCTAAACATATTTTTTATTATAAAAGTATTAAAACTATATTACCCAGAAGAAAGAAAATGGTAAGGTTTCCTAACCTCCACTACATGAACTTAGCCATTATTTACATTTTCCTTGTTTCCCTGGTGATGATGATGTTAGTTAGATGTCACACTGTATGGTATGTACAGTCTTCTAGACTACAGTTGGGATTTCTTTTTTCTTACACCAGATTACTTCTCTTTTTTAAAGCATTTTTTATTTTAAAAATGTAGGGTACAATTCAGGATTAAGAATACAAATGGTCATTGGACAGGCAAAATTTGGGCTTCACTTTGGTCCCACGTCACCTGCTTTGAGAGAGGTACCCTTATTCTTGACGTGTGCCTCACCGCTACCTCCCCTGGCAGTTTCCCACTATTGCCAATCCCTTTCTTACAGTATTATGATAATTGCTCAGGATCCGCTTATGAGAGAACATGTGGTACTCAGTTCTTTGTTTCTGTGATAGATCACTGAGAATCACAGACTCTAAATCCATCCAAGTTGCTGCGAAGTTCATAACTTTGTCCTTCTTTGTGACTGTATAATATTCCATCGTGTATATGTAATTGAGTTCCACAGAGTCCCGTGATGTGTGGTGATGCATTGGGAGACAGACATGAAGCTACAAATACTAGACTGTTAATGTCACAGATTTGACATTCTTTGATATTAAAATGAGTATGCATATAAACAAAGAATATTTACATTTCTTGGTCATTGAACTTACGCCTAAACACAATTATGTGAATCCAAGTCCCTTGTGCTGGTATTCATTTCCTGTAACCACTGTTGTCAATCATCTGCAACACTGTAGCAGATGTAATGTCAATCATCTGAAACACTGTAGCAGAGATAATGTCAATCATTTGCAACACTGTAGCAGATGTAATGGAAATCACAGCCATTACTCACTAAGGTCAAATCCTCTCACAGTGCAAAGTACTTTCTGGAACCCTCCTAAAGCCAAAGAGATGAAGTCATAGCAATACAAAAGAGAGTAGAGACCTGAGAGGAATGTGTCCAGTTCCAACTCTTGGGTTTCCGTGAGGAAAAACAGAAGTTCCTTTCAAAGGAGGAGTCTGTGACACCCTCTCTGTTTGTTAAGGTATCCCAGGATGTTAGAAAATTTTTTTCTTAGGTCTCCTCTTGAGGCATTGAGGGCAGTAAGAGAAGCAGTGACAGACAGAAGTAAAGGGAGAAACAATTCAGTCGACTTAGAGGTTTTACGGGGGAAAGTAGAGACCTTAAAGCAATACATATGTAGCCTAAATGTCAGTTTCAATTAAGTCAACCTATGACAATAGAGCTTTTTAAAAAAAACTCTTCTTGGCTCCACCTGTAGTCCCATAACCTTGGGAGGCCGAGGCGAGTGAATTGGCTGAGCCTACGGGATCAAGACCAGTGTGGGCAATTCGGTGAGGCCTTGTGTCTACAATAAATCAAAAATTAGCATGGTATGGTAGTGCAAGCCTGTAGTTTCGGCTACTTGGAAGGCTGAGGTGGAAGGATCAGCAGGTTGATGCTGGCTTGGTTGTGAGTGAGCCATGGCACTCCAGCCTGGGGGACAGTGTGAGTCTCCAACTCAGGGCAAAACAAAACAAAAAACTTTTCTTCCTAATTGTAATCTTTTGGGGGGGTCAGAGTCTCACTTTGTCACTCAAGTTGGAGTGCAGTGGCACTATCACAACTACCACAGCTTCGCCCCACTAGGCTCAGGAAAGCTTCCTGCTTCAGAATCCCAAGTTTCTGAGAATACAGATATGGACCACTACACTGGCTAATTTTTCTGACTTATTGTAAGTGCTGAGGTCTTGCCATGCTGCCCAGGCTGGTCTCTAACCCCTGGGTTTAGGCAATCCTCTTGCCTCTGCCTCCCAAAGTGCTGGGATTGTAAGCATGAGCCACTGTACCATTTCTAGACTGGTTTTATTTTCTATAAGAATCTTTGGGTGTGGGGTATGAGAGATGGACAGCGAGGACAAGGAAGAATGGGGTGGCAGGCAGAGAGATGAGAGAGTGTGAGGGCCCAAATCACAATTCAATAGAAAATGAGTGCATTAAGGGAAGGGAAGATCACTAGACCCACCTCAGAAAGAGGTAGTTTCACATAAGGGCCTTGTAGGACTTCAAAGTCTGGGGCTCTCATCTAATTCTGGCTTGACCAGGGTAAAGGCAGATTTCTGTGTGTGTGAGTGTGTGTGTGCGTGTGTGTGTGTGTGTATTTGTGCGTGCACGCATGCGTGCTCATGCGCTAACTTGTGCACACGTGCATGTCTGCTTAGGGAGGGATGCTGATGGTAGTTTAGACACAAATGTCCATTCTGGGACTAAGGAACCAGAGAGTAAGTTATGTCAGGAGCTGCCAGATGAAGGGGCCAACACAGGGCACCCTACAAGAAACAAATTTGAGAGGCAAGTTAGAATCTTCAGCGGGCAGGAAGTCACAACAACGAGGAGGGAGAGGAGGCCTTTCTGATACAACTGAAGTAGAAATGGAACTGAAGGCAGAAGGCTAGTCAAGAGAGGAAGAGAGTTTGAGCAGAGGAAGGTTTCCTGACAGCAACCTGGGCAAAGGGGGGAGAAATCAAGGCAGATCAGGGTGTTCTCTAGGGACCGGGCATAGCAACTTCCTGAGTTAGGGCCTGTGTTTGCCAGAGTCCATTGCCCAGCCAGGAGAGATTTGCGCAGCTTTCTCTGAAACAATGGTCTGGGTGGGCAGTTGTAGAATTTCAGGGTTGGGTGTGGGGTGCTGTGGAAAAGCCAATTTTCCACCTCCTCTCACTAAGATGGCTTCCAACTAACCCCAACTGAGCTAGGCAGTTCACAAGATACAAGAAGATTTGGTGGTTAAAAAAATGACTGAGCCCCAGCAGAGGCTGAATAAGAGCCTGGGCACAGGGAGAGGGAGGGGGAACAGACAAGTGCCCAGAAGGGTGGGGGATGTGAAAGACGGGTGTGCAGCTCCAAAAGTAGGGGATGTGGACCCAGGAGGGTGGGCATCGGGGGCCCTAAAGAATTTGGAGCCTAAAATAATCAAGAAAAGGAGGAGAGGATTGAGGGACTGAATGGCTTGGAATGCTTGGAGCCCAGGAGATTGGAGAAATGTAAGCAGGGGGATGGAGGGCCTGGAAGATGCGTGAGTTTGTCCCTTGAAGCCTTCCTCCCCAGTGTACTGGTTCTGGGCCTTAGTTCTTCCCCACCTACTGTCCACAAGTGAAGGCTTTCTACTCTGTGTTCAGTTTGACTCCTCTCAAATAGGAAATGCTCCCTCTAGGCACCCAATGTTTGGACTTATTCCACCCCAACCTTCCCCTACTGTTGGAGGACACTCTCAAACATCCCAGGACTCAACTCCATAATTTCAACCTATGAAACTTCCCCATCACTCAGTTCATCCAGGCTCATCGCCTTCAGCACCACAGACACAATGAAAATGCAATTCCCCCCATCTCAGGGCTTCTCTCCTTCTCCCAGTACAGCACCAAGAATCACCCTGACCTGAGGAGGAAGTTGACCCAGAAACACCCATGAGCCCACTCTCCAGTCAAGTAAGACTATTTCTGCAGTTTTGAGACTGTGGTCTTTGTCAGGGTGGAGGAGTTTGTGAGATGAAAGAAATGTCATGAATCAAAGTTCTCAAAGGTGGTTGATGCTGTCACTGGAGCATTGAAACCACATGAGTTTGTTTTCTTGAAGATGGTTATATAGCATACAGAATTTGATTAGTAATTGACCCAGATCTCTGTTGTTATTTTATAATTTAAGTTTTCAATGGACAAATAATACTTCCACATATTATGCTGTTAATTTTTCATGTTGCATCACCTTTTTATAATTAACAGATGATTTTGCTTGTATGATTTCTCAGTTCTAATGCAGATGCCGAGCTGGTATTTCTACTAATGAAATAAGCGAATCTATAGAAAACTGATGAACTTTTGTGAAAGCTATGTTATGACTGCATTCTGGAGAGTTATCCCTTTGTAAGTCACCTATGACGTACATTAATCGACAGGAAGTAGTTCTGGCTAATAAGCGTGTGAAGCGAGTATGCATCCCATTGTCAGTCTAAAGACACTGCCTTCCAAGCAGCTCAGCAGCCACACTGGCACCGAGTGCAAATGTAGGCGCAGAGAGAGGAAGTGGAACTCTCACACAGTGCTTGGGGGAGCATGAAGAGGTAGGACTAAGGGGACTAGACATTACCACCCTCAATTACACGGGAAAGGCAAAGGGGGGTTGTCCAAAAGTTGGGGGAATGAAGATGGTACATTTTATTTATTCTCCTTATTTATTTATTTATATTATTTAACTTTCAACTTTTTTATTATGAAGATGTGGTGTACAGTTCAGGGTTGGGTATACAAATGGTGGCTCACTTTGTAATCCCACCGCTTTGGGTGGCTGAGGCGAGTGGATTGCCTGAAGTGGAGCGTTTGAGACCAGTCCAAGCAAATTGGCGAGACTTCGTTTCTACAATAAATAAAAATTAGCCAAGTCAGTCCTGGTAGTTGGAGCCAGTAGTTCTGGCAACTTAGAAGGCTGAGGCGGAAGGATCGCCGGAGTCCAGCTGGTGACGCTGGTGTGGTCCTGAGTGTGCCACAGTACTGTAGCCTGGGTGACAGACAGAGACTCCAACTCAAAAAAAAAAAAAATCTAATAGCCGCGGAGTAGCCTGTCAGGGTATAGGCTGCCGCTGCACTTGGCACAGAACAGGCTGTTGGTCCGTGGCCCTAGCACAGTCAGCCAACGCATGGCCACTGGAGACCCAGGTCTGCGCCAGCCCTCACTGTGGATTCTGCAGAGTGGCGGTCCATCAGGAAGGGCTTTGGTGGATGCGGCCCCTGGGTCCCCAACTGTTCCCACTAGTGGTCCATGTGGTGCCAAACACCAGCCACCAGCGGCCTCAGGGGCTGGGAATTCCCACTTGTCCGTTGGTCTTTAACGGCTCTTGAGGTGCCCTCGGATGAGCTCGTGAGCCCTGCCTGGCGCGCCCTTTCCTGGACACCATCTCCTTGGAGACGTCACACGCTCTGAGTTGCCAAGGGCCTGCTTGGCCGCTAGAGGAGTTGGTAGCCCAGAGAGTTGTCTCCGCGGTTGTAGCCTCCTCTCCGTCTTGCACCGCGCACAACTTGCTCGATATGCACAATTTCCAGAGCTTATTTAGGGTCTGGTTAACCGTCCTCTCCACCGGGCAGTCGTCCACCAGCTCCCCTCTTCCGTGAAACTGTCTTGCCTTGTGGGGATCGCCTGGCGACCCCTGTCCTTACCCTTGCCGCTGCCGTTGCCCCTGTCCGTGGTTCTGCCGCTGTACATGGTCCTACCCCTGGCCCTGCTTCTCTTCCCCACCCTTTTCTCGGGTTGTCCAACACACGTCAGGGTCGTGTGCCCTCAGCCGGCTCTGACATCGCCCCTAATACACGCTGTTCTCACCCATAGGACATGAGCTTCCTGGGGAGACTTCGGCCTGTGTGCTGGGAGTTTGTCCCTAAGAAGAAACCCATGCTGTCTGCTCAGAGCTCACAGATGTTCGGACACCCCAGCTCCTTGAGCATCCTGCCTCCCAGCCGCAGGCGTATCCTCCTGCTTTCACCTCCTGAGCAGGTCGTCAGGGCTACGAAATGGGTACAATTCCTTCTCCCAAGGGAGACCGAGTTGATGAAGAAAGGTCACGGAGAAGTATCACCAACCGATAAGCCCCTGGAGACTCAGGGCACCCTCAGTTTCTTGGGGTGCAGTCCTGGGCCTCTGAGGGAAATCTCTATCCCCAGCACTCAAAAACCAATGGGAGTGAGAAGGCTCTGATATCTTCGACAAGCTCCCTCTCATAATACCATACTGACCCCAGCTCACACAGCCCAGCTGGAGGTGTACCGCCTCCTGTGAAGCCGGCTCTCGTTTCACCAGCACTCTCTGACCCAGCCTCAGGCTGGATCAGTCGAGGCAGTGCAGGATGAAGACCACCTGCCCAGTTCTGTGGGTGCTACTGATGTTGGGGATGGAAATGCAGGGCAAGAAGACTGGACAGCTTTCCTTAAGGAGTTCTTTGGTCCTGTTTCAACAGCCCTCTCTGACAGCTCCAGGCTGCTTTCTGCTGCCAGAGAAGTCCGTTCAGGAATTGCAAGATGAAGACCATGGACCGAGCTCTGTGGGTGCAGCTGATGTTGGGAACAGAGATGTTTGGCAAGAAGACTGGGTAGCTTTCAGTGAGAAGTTCTTTCCTCCAGTTCCAACATCCCTCACTGACCCAGCCCCAGGCTGCACTATGCTGCCAGAGAAGTCAGTCCGGAAGAGCAGAATGAAAACCACCTGCCCTGCTCTGTGGGTGCCAATAATGTTGGGGATGGAGATGCCGGGCAAGAAGACTGGATTCCTTTCCTGAGAGAGTTCATTGATCCAGTTTCTACAGTGCTCTCTGACCCAGGCCAAGGCTGCTTTTTGCTGTCAGAGATGTCAGTGCAGGAAGTGCAGGATGAGGACCACCTTCCCACCTCTATGAGTGCTGCTCATGTTAAGTATGGAGATACAGAGCAAGAAGACTGCATTCCCTCGAAGAGTTCTTGGTTTCTGTTCAACAGCACTCTGTCCCAGCCCCAGGCCACTCAATACTGCCAGATTAAGTCAGTCCAGGCAGTGCAGGATGAAGATCACCCACCCAGCTCTGTGAATGCTGCTGATTTTGGGGATGGAGATGCAAGAAAAGAAGATGGGATACATTACCTCCAGGAGCTCTTTGCTCCAGTTTCAGTAGGGCTCAGTGACCCATCCCCTAGAAGTCAGTCTAGGAAGTGCAGGTTGAAGACCACATGCTCATCTCTTTGGGTTCTGCTATATATGTGGGATAGAGATGCAGGTAAGAAGACCGGATACATACCCTCGATGAAATTTTTACTTCAGTTTAAACAGCACACTCTGACCCAGCCATAGGTTTACTGCTTCCAGAGAATTCAGTTCAGGAAGAGAAGGATGAAGACCACCTGTTCAGCTCTGTGGATGCTGCTGATGGTGGGGATGGAGATGCAGAGCAAGAAGACTGCATTTATTCCCTCGAGCAGTTCTTCTCCATTCAGAGCTGACAGTAAAGGTGAAATGTCA
>NW_007261458.1:8141-14647 GCF_000164805.1 Carlito syrichta
CCACCTCATAAACCCACACCCTCTCCTTCAAGCATTGCTTCTGCAGAAGGGAGTCCTTGACGTACAAGTTTATAGATTCCTTTCCTCCTCTTTCCTTCCCTATTCCTCTACCAGTCCCTCCAACCAGGACCCGTTGCAAGCTGGTCCATTTCACGGCAGCCATTTCCACCATCCCAGCCACACTTCAGGCTCTGAGATCACTGACACGGACAATACTCCCGCATCTAAGGTTGTCATTTTCACATTTCCCCCAGGCTCCAAGTGAGCTCTTTCGCTATTTTCCCATATCCATGGCAATGTGGGGGAAGATGTGCCCTGTGAAGGTATCAGTGGGCATCTACCCACCTACATTTATTTACCAAATTGAATCCTCATCTCAATTTTAGCCTCCCCTTGGTCAAAAATTCACCCCTCATCCCAGATTTGGATCACCTAATGGGAAACTGCAGGGATCCTGTCTCCCCAGTGTCCCTGTTTTAGGATCCTTCTCACTGTGGCTCCTCCAGTGACCTCCATTCTAGTGAGAAGCACCTCAGCAACATCATCATCCAAGCCTGCCTTCGACTCCAAAGGTGACCGTCCCTTCCTCCAAGGCTGTCATCCTCCAGTCTCCCTGTGTCCAGGAAGAACAACATTCCATCCTCTGTGGGGTTTCCTGGTCCTGGGAACACACGACCCAGTGGCAGCATTGCCTTAGCACCAGGCTCCACCAGGTTCCCTGCACAGTCACTCAGAGGACCAACTGCAACATCCATCCATCCTTTGACTCCCCGAGTCACCTCTTAGCCTACATTAGGTGCACCCAATGGATAGAAGTTGCCTAGAAGTTCTTTGATTTTGACAAATCCCGCAAATCCAGGCAAAACGAAGGCCTAACATCTGCAACCCAGCCACCCAGATGCAGCATCCTGCAATCAGGTTTGGCAGTTTTGACATCACCAGATTCTGCACTTGGCATGCCTGTCAATGTCCAGCCAGGCTTTATCAACAACTAAGTGCTTTTTCCATTGCTGAGGCCAAGACTTCTAAGCTTGAGAGGTGCCACGGTGTGCCAGGTACTTGGGGCAGTATCTTTCTGGTTGCCAACACCGCTACAGGCACACTGGTTATCGTGGGACCGGATGCTTGTACAGATGGTGGCAGCAATAGAGTCGGGGTGTCTGCCATAGCCTCAGCTCCACATCATGAGCACTCAATCATGCTGCAGTACAGAGCCAGATACCCAGAACCCCTTCTGTTCCTCCATTAGATCAGTGGCCCTGGTACAGCTGGCCATAGCCTTGCTACTGTATGAGGAGAGACCTTCAACCTCTCTGTATTTGCATATGCTTCCAGTGCCACTGAGATTTCAGGCACCTAGGGTCCACCTTCGCAGAAGACAGATGCATATAAAGAAGGAATGGCTCTCAATCCATCGTTGGTGGTCCCCATGCTCCTGCTTTTCATCAGAGCACCATGTCTGTGTGTGGAAAAAACATCTGTCAGAGCACCTGGGGCTCACCTGGACAAAGCTCAAATAGTGCATCTGCAGGGACCACCACCATGCCTTTGATGGGAGGCCCTCAGGAGCCCACCTTCCAGCAAAGCACCTGGGGCCAACCTGGACAACACACAGAGGGTGTGACAGGCGACAGCAGTGTGCCTACCATGACGAAATGTGCTTATGGATACCCACCCACACACAAAGATCACCTGTGACCAGCCTGGTTAAACACAAGAGACACAACGAGGGAGAGGAACACACATTTGTAGGGAGACATCTAATCTCCATTTAAGTAAAAACACCAATGATCCACGCATCCAGGGTGCTCCTATGACTTTAAAGTAGGCAGCATTGTCAATGAAACACTTGTGTTGGGAGGCTCGTGGTCAGAGCAAGCGTGCCTGTGACCCGAGAATAGAAAGCAGTCACTGGGACGTCCTTTGTAGGACCCACCAACACATTTCTTACCCCTAGCATGGATCTCAACAAAGAAGGAGCAACTCTCCCTCTACATAGCATCCCCATGAATGGACATTGCTCCAGGAGGAAGAAGCTCAGTCCCTTTCAGTTCAATTTAAGCTGTTTTGGACAGTGTGGGGCAGACAAGCTCAGACAGAACAACACTGTATTTGAGATGCTCAACCATGACTTGACTTTCACCTGACTGACCCAAGCTCTGGATCAGTTCTCTCCACTCTTGGAAGTGACAGGATCACC
The DNA here is from genome assembly GCF_000164805.1 of Carlito syrichta. Classification (NCBI taxonomy): domain Eukaryota; kingdom Metazoa; phylum Chordata; class Mammalia; order Primates; family Tarsiidae; genus Carlito; species Carlito syrichta. The sequence continues at coordinate 10,342 of NW_007261458.1, forward strand.
ACTTCAATCGCCAGCTGCTCTTTTTCTCCATTGCCCGTTGGCCTCAATAGACCCTTATCTTTCCCAGATGATGTAGATACAAACTTTGTTCTTGTCAGTCTGCCTCTGCTCATGTGTCTTTGCTCATGGACTCTACTGAAGAGGAAGAATTGACAAGTGTTGGGGACAATGTGTTAGGCCAGACATTATGCAAACTTTTCTGTGTCCCAAGGAATAGGCTGTGGAAGTAACTACCCTTTATGACTTCACATGCTGAGTCCTGAAGTTTCTTTGTGAAGTCTGAGTGTCGGGGATAACCCCCTGGGAGGCAATGAGAGACCAGGTGACCCATCCTGGCCTCTTCTCTGAATCCTTCTCTCCAGCTACTCTGACCTTGTTGGATGCCCTGTTGGACCCCTCCCAGATGTGTGTTATAACACCGCACTTGGTGATTTTTGTTTGTAGAAGTGTTTAATCTGTCTTTGTGTTTGTGTCTTTGAATAATTTAGACTTGGGACAGTCATTTTCAAGATTCCTGCTTTACCCTGAGTGTTGGACTTGGCATCCAATTTCTTGTACCTAGAGGAACAAGGAAAAGAAGAGCTCATGGCAACTCAGTAATTATTGAAATTTTGAATTTGTTTATACTTTATCATTCTGCTTAAAAATATCAGAAAACATTTTCTTTGATAACTAGTCTGACTCCATTCAAAATAATTAAGGTATCAAATCAGAAGAGTAATGATTAACTCAATTCTGGCTTACCCTAGATATCTTCTGAGTCTCCACTAGTCTTAATTGCTGGAAATACCATCTTGTTTAAGGCATTTCTCAAGCCAGGAAAGCCATCGGTGTGGAAAAGGGAAAAGTTTTCATCGGGTTCTAGCATATTTCATGAAGCAAGTATTCACTGGTGACTCTACTGTAGCTTTGTGGTAGACCCTGAAGATAGAGAGAAGAAAGTTATTTGCTACAGTCTCAAGAGCACTCTCTGACCCAGCCCCAGGCTGCTCTATGCTGTTAGAGAGGTACGCCCAAGTATTGGAAGCCAGCACAGAAGTCAGTCCAGGAAGTGCAGGATGACGACCTCCTATCCAGCTCTGGGTGTGCTGCTGAGGTTGGGGACAGAAATGCAGAACAAGAAGACTGTATATATTTCCTTGAAGAGTCCTTTGCTACAGTCTCTAAAGCGCTCAGTGACCCTGCCCCAGGCTCCTCTACACCATCAAAGAGATCAGTCCTGGAAGTTCAGGATGAAGATCACGTGCCCAGCTCTGTGGGTGCTGCTTTTCTTGGGGACAGAGATGCAGAACTGCATCTATTCCCTCTATGAGATCTTTGCCACAGTTGCATCAGCACTCCTTCACCGAGCTCCAGGCTAATCTCTACTGCCAGGTAAGTCACTACAGGAAGTGTAGGATGAAGACCACCGGCTCAGGTATGTGTTTGCTGCGAGATGGGGGGAGGAGATCTAGGGCAAGAAGACTGGATACGTTACCATAGTAGTTCTTTGATCCAGTTTCAACAGTATACTCTGACCCTGACCCCGGAGGCTTTCTACAGCCTGAGAAGTCAGTTCAGGAAGTACAGGATGAAGACAACCTGCCCAGCTCTGGGGATACAGCTCATATTGGGGATGGAGATGCAGAGTCAGAAGACTGCATATATTCCCTCGAGGAGATCATTACCACAGTTGCATCAGTGATACCTCACCAAGTCCCAGGATAATCTATGCTGCCAGATAAGTCACTACAGAAAATGCACACTGAAGACCACCTGCTCAGTTATGTGTGTTGTTAGATGGGGGAAGGAGATGCAGGGCAAGGAGACTGGATACATTTCCTCAAGAAGTTCTTTGCTCCAGTTTCATCATTGCTCTCTGACCCAGCCCCAGGCTGCTTTCTACCGCTAGAGAAATCAGTCCTGGAATTGCAGGATGAAGATAACCAATCAAGCTCTGTGGGTGCTACTGATGTTGGGGACAGAGATGCAAGCCAGGAAGCAGGATTCATTTCCTAGAGGAGTTCCTTGATGCAGTTTCAACAGCATGTCCTGACCCAACCCCAAGGTGCTCTATGCTACCAGAGCAGTCGGGCCAGGAAGTGCATGTGACCCAGCTCCAACTGCTCTATGCTGCCATAGAAGGTAGTCCAGGAAGTGCAGGATGAAGACCACCTTCCCAACTCTGTGTGCCCTGATGCTGGGGACTGAGATGCAGGGCAAGAAGACTGAATATATAACCTTGAGGAACTCATTGCTGCAGTTTCAAAAGGGCTCTGAGACACAATCCCAGGCTGCTCTGTTCTTCAAGAGCAGTCTGGCCAGGAAATGCATGATGAAATCCACCTGCCCAGCTTGGTTGCTGCTTTCTGCTGACAGAGTTGTCCAGAAATTGAAAGGTGAAGACCACATGCCCAGCTCTGTGGGTGCGACTGATGTTGGGGACAGAGATGCAGACCCAGAAGACTGCATATATTCCCTCAGGAGATCTTTACTCCAGTTGTATCAGCGCTTCCAACCCAACCCCAGGCTAATCTATGGTGTCAGGTAAGTCACTACAGGAAGTGTAGGATGCAGACGACCTGTTGAGGTCTGTGTGTGCTGCTAGATATGGGAAGGAGATTCAGAGCAAGGAGACTGGATACATTTCCGTGGGGTTTCATTGCTCCATTTTCAACTGCACTCTCTGATCCGGTCTCAGGCAACTTTCTGCTGCTAGAGAAATCAGTCCAGGAAGTGCAGGATGAACACCAGCAGCCGATCTCTGTGGGGGCTACTGATGTTGGGAACAGAGATGCAGGCCAGGAAGACAGGATTCATTTCCTAATGAGTTCCTTGCTGCAGTTTCAACAGAGTGCTCTAACCCAGTCCCTAGGTGCTCTATGCAGTCAGAGATATCAGCCCAGGAAGTACAGGATGAAAACCACTTTCCCAGCTCTGTGGGTACTGCTGATGTTGGGGATGGAGGTGCAGGGCAAGGAAACTGAAAATGTGATCCTGAGGATTTCTGTGCTCCAATTTCAACAATGCTCAGTGACCCAGCCCAAGGCTGCTCTATGCTTCCAGAAAATTCAGTCAGAAATGCAGGGTGAGGGCCACATGCCCAGCTGTGTGGGTGCTGCAAATGTTGAGGATGGTGACACAGGGAAGAACACAGGATACATTTCCTCAAGGAATTCTTTGGTCCGGTAACAACAGCGCTCTCTGACCAAGCCACAGGCTGCTTTCTGCTGCCAGAGATGTCAGTCCAGGAAGTGCAGTATGAACACAATCTGCCCAGCTCTGCAGGTGCTGCTGATGTTCAGGAAGGAGATGCAGTGCAAGAAGACTGCATAGATTCACCCGAAGAGGTCTTTGCTTTACTTTCAACAGCACCCTCTGACCTAGCCCCAAGCTACTCTATGCTGTCAGAGAATTCAGTCAAGGAAATGGAGGATGAAAACCTCATATATAGCTGTGAGGGTGCTGCTTAAGTTGGGGACAGAAATGTAGAACAAGAAGACTGCATATATTTCCTTGAGGAGTCCTTTGGTACAGTTTCACAACACTCAGTGACCCAGCCCCTGGCTGTTCTATGCTGTCAGAGAGGTCAGTCCAGGAAGTGCAGAATGAAGAACACGTGCCCAACTCTGTGGATACTGCTGATGTTGGGGACAGAGATGCAGAGCCAGAAGACTGCAGTTATTCCCTCGAGGAGATCTTTCCCACAGTTGCATCACCGCTCCTTCACCGAGCTCCAGGCTAATCTCTTTTGCCAGGTAAGTCACTACAGGAAGTGCAGGATGAAGACCACCTGCTCAGGTATGTGTGAGCTGCTAGATTGGGGAAAGAGATACAGGACAAGAAGACTGGATATATTTCATAAGAGTTTTTTTTCCAGTTTCAACAGCGTGCTCTGACCCAGACCCAGGAGGCTTTCTCCAGTCTGAGAAGTCAGTTCAGGAAGTACAGGATGAAGGCAACCTGCCCGGCTCTTGGGATGCGGCTGATGTTGGGGACGGAGATGCAGAGCCAGAAGACTACATATATTCCCTCAAGGAGATCATTGGCACAGTTGCATCAGTGCTCCCTCACCAAGCCCCAGGATAATCTATGCTGCCAGGTAAGTCACTACAGGATGTACACGAAGAAGACCACCTGCTCAGGTCTTGTGTGTTGCTAGATGGGGGAAAGAGATGCAGGACAAGAAGATTGGATACATTTCCACAGTCGTTCATTGCTCCATTTTCAACTGCACTCTCTGATCCAGTCTCAGACAACTTTCTGCTGCCAGAGAAGGCAGTCCAGGAAGTGCAGGATGAAGACCAGAAGCCATCAGAATGGTACT
>NW_007261459.1:0-4444 GCF_000164805.1 Carlito syrichta
CTTTGGAATATTCCACATGTTGGGGAGGTCTTGTGAAGGGGAAACAGGAATCTTGCATTCCAGTTCCCAAAGAACATTATGGACGTCTTTCTCTAGATATACAAAAAACTGAAATTCTTGGTCACCAGGAACTGTCTCGAAATCCTGCAGAGTGAAGCAGGTAACTGAATAATGGAGGTCGTCATATACAGTAAACTACACGTCATATTGCTAAAGAAGTATAAAGAATCTTCCTTATATGAGTCCTCAACCCAAAAACTACAGGCCGTCTTCCTAAGACATAACCACGAATCATGTTTTTGCAGTTGGAATCTGAGAAATGGGAGTCCTCACATAAAGGAAACTTCACTGCCTATTGCTAAGTAAGAAAAGGAATCTGCGTTATTCGGGTCCTCAATCACAAAAAATCTTAAGGTCATCTTGCTATGGGCTAAATACGAATCATGGTGTTTTCGAGCATGAATCTGGAAAATGGAGTTCTTATTTACAGGCAACTACATGACCTTTTGTTAAGAACGAATAAGGAATCTGGGTTACACGAGTCCTCAATCTCAAAAATCTACAGAGCATCTTGGAATGTTCTAAAAAGTATCAGAGTTTCGAAGCAGGATGTATCTAATGAGAGTCCTAATATACAGGAAAATACACAGTCCCCTGCCAAGGGTGAAAAAGTATCGGGGTTATAACAGTCCTCAGTCCTTAAAATCAACAGGCCATATGCTGTTGGCTAAACAAGAATCAGGGTTTAGAAGCTGGAACGTATTTATTAGCAGTCCTCATATGCAGAATCTACATGATCTCTAGCTAAGGAGAACTAAGAAACCTCTTTTACACGGTTCCTCCTTCACAATATCTTCATGACATCTTGCTAATGGCAAAACAAGAATCAAGGTTTCCAAACAGGATAGGGAAATGGAGTCCTCATATACAGGACTTATATGGCCCCTCGGTAAAGAAGAATAAGGAATCTGTGATACACTAGTCCATATTCTGAAAAATTCTCAGGGTGTCTTGCTGCGATAAAAACAAGAATCAAGGCTTCGAACTCGTCTAATATTTCAGAGATATTTGGCTTGTGGGAATTATGAATCAGTCATTTCAGGATTCCAGCAACAATCTGGTCCTCTTGAGAGTTGTAATCGGGTATCTTGTAGTACAAATTCCTTAAAATCCACGAGACAATTAAAGCCAGATTCCCAGAAATAAAGTATCATATTGCCATATTTGGATGTAAATTTGGTCTTAAGATGAACTTGATAATCCTTAAATTTCCGTTTGTACTTTATTTGTAGAGGGGCCGAGGGTTTTGCATTTGCCAAATATTTAGTATGTATTATTAAAATATAAGCAGGATCCTTGGAACATTCACGCCCCTAGGAAACATCTGGGCTTCTGCATTTTTGTAATCAGAGTTTTCGAATCCACATGGACAGGAAAATCAGGACATCTTGCTGAGAACGGAAAGAGAATCCGGTCTTGGATTTCTCAATCGTCTAAATCTGCAAGGTCTTTTGATAAGGTTTAATCAGCAATCTGGGCTTCTAACTCCCCGCATTTAGGTGTGTCTTTTGAAGAGGAACCAGGAATCTTGGGTTCCAATTACTGAAGAACTTTTTGGGAGTCTTTCTCATGATATTCAAGCAACTGGAATTCTAGGTGACCAGGAAATACCTTGGCGTCTTGCTGAGAGTGAAGTAGGAATTTCAGTTATGTGAGTCCTCATATACAGAACACTACACGGCCTGTTGCTATGGAAGAATAAGGAATCTTGCTTATACAAGTCCTCCATCACAATAATCTACACAGCGTCTTGCTAAGAGATAAGAACCATTCAGGTTTTTGGAGTAGGCATCTGAATAATGGGAGTCCTCATATTCAGGAAACTGCACAGTCTATTGCTAAAAGAAGTATAACGAGTCTGGTTTACACGTGTCCTCCATCCCAATAAAAACTTCAGGGTGTCTTGGTAAGAGCAAACCACGAATTGGGTTTTTGAAGCATAAACTAGGGAAATGAAATCCCCAAATACGGTTCCTACATCCCAATATCATATCTTGCTAATGGCAAAACAGGAATCAGGGTTTCCAAACAGGATTCTGGGGAAAGGGATTCCTCATTTACAGGACATTACACGGCCCCTCGCTAAGGAAGAATAAGGAATCTCTGATGCACTAGTCCACAATCCGAAAAATTCTCAGGGTGTCTTGCTGCGGTATAAACAAGAATCAAGACTTCGTGTTCGTCTCATGTTTCAGAGATATTTGGCTTGTGGGTATTATGAATCAGTCATTTCAGGACTCCAGCAACATTCTGGTCCTCTTGAGAGTTGTAATCGGGTATCTGGTAGTACAAGTCCCTTAGGTTCCTCGGGACAATTAAGGCCAGTTTCCTGGAAAAAAGTATCATCTTACCGTATTTGGATGTAACTTTGGTCTTAAGATGAACTTGTTAATCCTTAAATTTCCGTTTGTACTGTATTTGTAGAGGTATCAAGGGTTTTGCAGTTGCCAAATATTTAGTACGAATTATTAAAATGTAACCAGGATTCATAGAATCTACGTCCCTAGGAAACATCTGGGCATCTGCATTTTGTATACAGACTTTTGGAATCCACATGGACAGGGAAAATCAGGGCATGTTGCTGAGAACGGAAAGGGAATCCGGTTCATGGAGTTATCAATTGCCTAAATCTACAAGGTCTCTTGATAAGGTTTAAACAGCAATCTGGGCTTCTATGTCGCCATATTTTTAGTGTGCCTTTTGAAAACGGACCAGGAATCTTGGGTTCCAATTCCTAAAGAACTTTAAGCGAGTCTTTCTCTTGATATCAAAGGAACTGAAATTCTAGGTCACTAGGAAATATCTTGGCGTCTTGGTGAGAATGAAGCATGAATTTCAGTAATGGGAGTCCTCATATACAGAACACTACACGACCTGTTGCTACGCAAGAATAAGGAATCTTGCTTACACGAGTCCTCCATCCCAAAAACCTACAGAGCATCTTGCTAAGAGGTAACCAACTTTCAGGTTTTGGGAGTAGGAATCTGGATAATGGCAGTCCTCATATACAGGAAACCGCACTGTGTATTGCTAAAGGAGAATAAGGAACCATGTTTACACATGTCCTCCATCCCCCAAAAAACTTCAGGGTGTCTTGCTAAGGGCTAAACACAAATTAGTGTTTTTGAAGCATAACCTAGAAAATTAAAATTAAAACCTCACATACAGGCAACTGCACTGACTTTTCCTAAGAAAGAATCAGGAATCTGGGTGACATGTTTTCTCAATCCCCTAAAAGTACACGGCGTCTTCCTAAGATCTAAACAAGAATCAAGCTTTCGATGCATGTATCTGTGAACAGGAGTACTCATATACAGGTAACTGCATGGCTGTTTCAAAATATAAGAAATCTGTGTTATATGAGTCCTCAGTCCTGAAAATCTACAGGACAACTTGCTGACGCCTAAAGAATCAGGGTTTCAAGGCATGAATATGGGTAATAGCAATCCTAATATACAGGAAACTACATGGCTTATTGCTAAGAAAAAGAAGAAATCTTTTTCCAAGCTTCATCTATCAAAAAATCTACATGACATCTTGCTAAGGGCTAAAGAAGAATCAGGGTTTCGAAACAGGAATCTAGGGAAAGAGAGTCCACACATACAGGACTCTACACGGCCTCCAACTAAGTACTAATAAAGAATCTTTGCTGTACGCATCCCCAATCCAAAAAATTCCCAAGGTGTCTGCTATGCGACAAACATGAAGCAGAGCTTCGAGCTCCCCAAATGTTTTGGAGCAATTTAGCATGTGGATATTATGAATCGGTCATTTCAGGACTCCAGCAACATTCTGGTCCTCTTAAATGTTGTAAACGGGTATTGGGCACTCCAAGTCCGTTAGGTTCCTCAGAAAAACTAAGGCCAGATTCCAGGACAAAAAGAATCTTCTTGCAATATTTGGATGTACCTCTGGTATTAAGGTGAACCCTGTAATCCTTCTCTTTCCATGTCTCTTTTTATTTTGAGGCAGGACAAGGGTTTTGCAGTTGCCAAATGTTTAGTACGTATTTTTAAAGGTAAACAGGAATGGTAGAATCCAAGTCCCTAGGAACCTGCTGGTCATCTGTCTTTTGATATACTGAGTTTGAAATTCACATTGACAGAAAAAATCTGGGCATCTTACAGAGAACGAAAAGGAAATCCCATTGTAGGATTTATCATTTGCCGGAATCTACAGGGCCTCTTGATAAGGTTTTATCAGCAATCTGGTCTTCTGGGTCAATACATTTTCAGAGGTAATTGCTCCGTGGATAAGCTAAATCTGTCATTACAGATCCTCAGTATCTTTCTGGTCCTCTTGTTAGTTGTAATCAAGGATTTGGCCCTACAAATCCTTTTTTTTTCCTGGGACCATCTACGACCATAATCATATTCCCCAGAAT
>NW_007261459.1:4464-4702 GCF_000164805.1 Carlito syrichta
AGAGCTACTTGCTCCGTGGATATGCTAAATCTGTCATTACAGATCATCAGGAGCATTCTGCTTCTCTTGTTAGTTGTAATCAACGCTCTGACCCTACAACTCCTTTTGTTTCCTAGGAACATATATGACCATAATCATATTCCCCAGAATCAAAAGGTATAATGATACAAAATTCATGGATTCTTGTGACCTCAAATTACAGAAAATTCTTGTGGGAGTGCAGGTACGAATTGGGATG
>NW_007261459.1:4722-10172 GCF_000164805.1 Carlito syrichta
GATGAAGCAGAATGCTGGGTAATGGAGGTCGTCATGTACAGGAAACTACACGTCATATTGCTAAGGAAGAATAAGGATTCTTCGTTATATGAGTCCTCAATCCCAAAACTATAGGCCGTGTTCCTAAGAGGTAACCCCGAATCAGGTTTTTGAAGTATGAATCTGGGTAATGGGAGTCCTCACATACAGGAAACTTCGCTGCCTTTTGCTAAGTAAGAATAATGAATGTGCGTTACTCCTGTCCTTAATCCCACAAAAACTTCAGGTTGTCTTGTTATGTCTAAACACAAATCATAGTATTTTTGAGCATGAATCTGGGAAATGGAGTCCTTATTTACAGGCAACTACATGATCTTTTGCTATGAAAGAATAAGGAATCTGAGTTACACGAGCCTCAATCCCAAACATCTGCAAAGCATCTTGGAATGTGCTAAAAAGGAATCAGAGTTTCGAAGCAGGATGTATCTAATGAGAATACTATAATACAGGAAAATACACAACCCCTTGTCAAGGAAGAAAAAGTATCAGTGTTATAACAGTCCACAGTCCTAAGAATCAACAGGCCATTTCCTGTTGCCTAAACAAGAATCAGGGTTTAGAAGCTGGAATATAGTTAACACCAGTACTCATATCCAGAATCTACACGATCACTAACTAAGGAGAAAAAAAAGAAAACTATTTTACACAGTTCCTCCACCCCAATATCTACATGACCTCTTGCTAATAGCAAAACAAGAGTGAGGGTTTCCAAACAGGATTCTGGGAAAAGGGAGTCCTCATATACAGGACATTACATGGACCCTCGCTAAGGAAGATTAAATAATCTGTGATAAACTAGTCCACATTCCGAAAAATTCTCAGGGTGTCTTGCTGTGATATAAACAAGTATCAAGGCTTCGAGTTCGTCTCATGTTTCGGTGATATTTGGCTTGTGGGTATTATGAATCAGTCATTTCAGGACTCCAGGAACATTCTGGTCCTCTTGAGAGTTATACTCGGGTATCTGGTAGTACATTCAATTAGTTTCCTCGGGACAATAACGGCCAGATTCCCGGAAAAAAATTTATCATTTTGCCGTATTTGGAGGTAACTTTGGTCTTAACATGAACTTGGTAATCCTTAAATTTCCGTTTGTACTTTATTTGGAGAGGTGTCGAGGGTTTTGCAGTTGCCAAATATTTAGTATGAAGTATAAAAAATGTGACCAGGATTCATGGAATCCAGGTCCCTAGGAAATATCTGGGCATCTGCATTTTTGTATACAGAGTTTTGGAATACACATGGACAGGAAAATCAGTGCATCTTGCTGAGAATGGAAAGGGAATCCGGTTCTAGGAGTTCTCACATTCCAGAATCTACAGGGCCTCTTGATAAGGTTTAATCAGCAATCTGGTCTTCTGGGTCAATACATTTTCAGAGGTAATTGCTCCGTGGATAAGCTAAATCTGTCATTACAGATCCTCAGTATCTTTCTGGTCCTCTTGTTAGTTGTAATCAAGGATTTGGCCCTACAAATCCTTTTTGTTTCCTGGGACCATCTACGACCATAATCATATTCCCCAGAATCAAAAGGTGTATTGGTTTAAAATTCCTTGATTCAGGTTACCTCAAAGTGCAGAGAATACTTGTGGTTGGGCAGTAGGAATTGGGGTTTTGTGTTTGGAATATTCCACATTTGGGGGAGGTCTTGTGAATCTTGGATTCTAGTTCCCAAAGAACATTATGGACGTCCTTCTCTTGTTATCCAAAAAAGTGGAATTCTTGGTCACCAGGAACTGTCTCAGCATCCTGCAGAGTGAAGCAGGAAGCTGGGTAATGGAGGTCGTCATATACAGGAAACTACACGTCATATTGCTAAGGAATTATAAGGAATTTTCCTTATATGAGTCCTCAATCCCAAAAACTACAGGCTATCTTCCTAAGACGTGACTATGAATCAGGTTTTTGAAGTAGGAATCTGGTTAACGGGAGTCCTCACTTAAAGGAAATTTAACTGCCTATTGCTCAGTAAGAATAAGGAATCTGCATTACTCGGATCCTCAATACCAAAAATGCTTAAGGTCATCTTGCTATGGGCTAAACACGAATCATGGTGCTTCCGAGCATGAATCTGGAAAATGGAGTCCTTATTCATAGGCAACTACATGACCTTTTGCTAAGAAAGAATAATTAACCTGGGTTACACGAGCCCTCAATCCCAAAAATCTACAGAGCATCTTGGAAAGTTCTAAAAAGGATCAGAGTTTCGAAGCAGGGTGTATCTAATGAGAGTCCTAATATACAGGAAAGTACACAGCTTCTTGCCAAAGAAGAAAAAGAATCGGGGTTATTGTAGTCCTCAGTCTTTAAAATCAACAAGCCATCTGCTGTGGGCTAAATAAGAATCAGGTTATTCAAGCTGGAACATAGGTAATAGCAGCCCTCATATGCAGAATCTCCATGATCTGTAGCTAAAGAGAACTAAGAAACCTCTTTTACACGGGTCCTCTGTCACAATATCTACATGACATCTTGCTAATGGCAAAACAAAATGAGGGTTTCCAAACAGGATTCTGGGGAAAGGAAGGCCTCATATACAGGACATTACATGGCCCCTCGGTAAAGAAGAATAAGGAGCCGGGCTCGGTGGCTCAGCCTGTAATCCCACGCCTTTTGGTGGCTGAGGTGTGTGGATTGCCTAAGCCCGCGGGTTCAAGATCCGACTGGGCGGTAAGACCTCATCTCTACAATAAATAAAAAAATCATCCGGGCTTGGTAGTGCATGACTGTAATTCCAGTTACTCGGAAGGCTGAGGCGCAAGGATCACCAGAGCACAGCAGGTTGTGGCTGCGGTGCCCGGGATCTGCCACTGCACTCCAGTCTGGGACACAGAGTGAGAATCCGACTCAAAAAAAATGTTAAAGAAGAATAAGGAATCTGTGATACACTAGTCCACAAACCGAAAAATTCTCGGGGTGTCTTGCTGCGGTATAAACAAGAATCAAGGCTTCGAGCTCATCTCATGTTTCAGAGATATTTGACTTGTGGGTATTATGAATCAGTCATTTCAGGACTCCAGCAACATTCTGGTCTTCTTGTGAGTTGCAATTGAGTATCTCATAGGACAAATCCCTTAAGTTCCTCGGGACAATTAAGGTCAGATTCCCGGAAAAAATGTATCATATGGCCGTATTTGGATGTAACTTTGGTCTTAAGATGAATTTGGTAATCCTTACATTTCCCTATTTACTTTATTTGTAGAGGGACCGAGAGTTTTGCAGTTGCCAGATATTTAGTACAAATTTTTTAAATGTAACCAGGATCCATGGATTCCACGTCCCTAGGAAACATCTGGGCATCTGCATTTTTGTGCACAGAGTTTTAAAATACTCATGGACAAGGAAATTCAATGCATATTGGCGAGAATGGAAGAGGAATCCAGTTTTTGGAATTCTCAATCGCCTAAATCTACAAAGACACTTGAAAAGGTTTAATCAGCAATCTGGGCTTCTATGTCGCGACATTTTTAGTCCCTTTAAAAAGGGACCAGGAATCTTGGATTCCAATTCCTGAAGAACTTTATGGGAGTCTTTCTCTTGATATCCAAGCAACTGGAATTCTAAGTCACCAGGAAATATCTTTGCGTCTTGCTGAGAATGAAGCAGGAATTTCAGTAATGAGAGTCCTCATATACAGAACAATACACGACCAGTTGCTACGGAAGAATAAGGAATCTTGGTTTCACGAGGCCTCCATCCCAAAAACCTACAGACCATCTTGTTAAGAGATAACCACCATTCAGGTTTTGGGAGTAGGAATCTGGATTATGGGAGTCCTCAAATACAGGAATCTGCACTGTCTATTACTAAAGGAGAATAAGGAATCTGGTTTACAAGTGTCCTCCATCCCAATAAAACTGAAGGGTCTCTTGGTAAGTGCTAAATACGAATTTGGGTTTTTGAAGCATAAACTAGGGAAATGAAATCCTCATATACAGGCAAATGCACTACTTTTCCTAAGAAAGAATAAGGAATGTGGGTGACATGTTTTCTCAATCTCCAAAAAAATATACAGCGTCTTCCTAAGATCTAAACAAGAATCAAGCTTTCGACTCATGTATCTGTGAACAGGAGTATCTCATATACAGGTAACTGCACGTCTCTTGCTAAAAATAAGGAATCCAGGTTATACGAGTCCTCAGACCTGAAAAACTACAGGGCATCTTGCTGTCGGCTAAAGAAGAATCAGGGATTCAAGGCATGAATATGAGTAATAGCAATGCTCATATACAGGAAATAACATGTCCTCTTGCTAATAAAAGAGAAGAAATCTGTTGTCCACGGTTCCTCTATCAAAAAATGTACACGACTTTGTACTATGGGCTAAACACGAATCGGCGTTTCGAAACAGGAATCAAGGGAAAGAGAGTCCTCACATACAGGATATTACGTGACCTTCAATTAAGTACGAAGAAAGAATCATTGTTGTACCCATCCTCAATCCAGAAAATTCCCAGGTTATCTGCTATGGGATACAGAAGAAACAGATCTTCAAGCTCCCCAAATGTTTCAGAGGAATTTAGCATTTGGATATTATGAATCAGCCATTTCAGGCCTCTAGGAACATTCTGGTCCTCTTAAAAGTTGTAAATGATATTGGGCACTCCAAGTTCATTAGGTTCCTCAGAACAACTAAGGCCAGATTCCAGGACAAAAAGAATCTTCTTGCCATAATAAGATGTAACTCTGGTCTTAAAGTGAACCATGTAATCCTTCCCCTTCCGTGTCCCTTTATATTTTGAGAAGGGACGAGGGTTTTGCACTTGACAAATGTTTACTACGTACTGAAAATGGCAACCAGGAATCATGGAATCCACGAAACTATTAAACTTCTGAGTATCTGTCTTTTGATATACTGATTCTGGAAACCAAATCGACAGGAAAAATCAGGGCATCTTACTGAGAATTAAAAGGAAATCCGGTTGTAGGAGTTCTCATTTTCCAGAATCTACAGGGACTCTTAATAAGGTTTAATCAGCAATCTGGGCTTCTCGTTCCCTAAATTTTCATAGCTACTTGCTCTGTGGATACGCTAAATTTGTCATTACACATCCTCAGAATTATTCTGGTCCTCTTGGTAGTTGTAATCAAGGATTTGTCCCTAGAAATCCTATTCTTTCCTGGGACCATCAACAACCATAATCATATTCCCCAGAATCAAAAGGAATTTGGTACAAAATTCCTCGATTCAAGTGACCCAAAGTACAGAAAATTCTTGTGAGTGGGCAGGTAGGGATTGGGGTTTTGGGTTTGGAAGGTTCCACATTTTGGGGAGGACTTGTGAAGAGGAACCAGAAATCTTGGATTCCAGTTCCCAAAGAACATTATGGACGTCTTTCTCTTGATATCCAAGAAACTGAAATTCTCGGTCACCAGGAACTGTCTCGGCATCCTGCAGTGGAAGCAGGAAG
>NW_007261459.1:10712-12341 GCF_000164805.1 Carlito syrichta
GCAGAATCTACATGATCTCTAGCTAAGGAGAACTAAGAAGCTCTTTTACATGGTTCCTCCGTCACAATACCTACATTACATCTTGGGCATCTGCATTTTTCTACACAGAGTTTTGGAATCCACATGGAAAGGGAAATTCAGGGCATCTTGCTGAGAACGGAAAGGGAATCCAGTTCTTGGAGTTCTCAATCGCCTAAATCTACAAAGTCTCTTGATAAGGTTTAATCAGCAATCTGGGCTACTATGTCGCTAAATTTTTAGTGTGTCTTTTGAAATGGGACCAGGAATAATGGCTTCCAAATCTTCAAGAACTTTAGGGGAGTCTGTCTCTTGATATCCAAGCAAATGGAATTCTAGGTCACTAGGAAATATCTTGGAGTCTTGCTGAGAAGGAAGCAGGAATTTCAGTAATGGGAGTCCTCATATACAGAACACTACACGAACTGTTGCTATGGAAGAATAAGAAATCTTGGTTACACGAGGCCTCCATCCCAAAAACCTACAGACCGTCTTGCTAAGAGATAACCACCATTCAGGTTGTGGGAGTAGGAATCTGGATAATGGGAGTCCTCATATACAGGAAACTGCACTGTCTCTTGCTAAGGAAGCATAAGGAATGTGGTTTACACGTGTCCTCAATCCCCAAAAACACTTCAGTGTGTCTTGCTAATGGCTAAATACGAATTTGGGTATTTGTAGGATAATCTGTGTAAATGAAATCCTCATATACAGGCATCTGCATGGACTTTTACGAAGAAAGAATAAGGAATATGTGTGACATGTGTTCTCAATCCCCAAAAAACTACACGGCGTATTCCTAAGGTCTAAACAAGCATCAGGGTTTCAATTCATGTATCCGGGTAAGGGAGTACTCATATACAGGCAAATGCACGTCTGTTGCTAAAAACAAGGGTCTGAGTTATAGGATTCATCAGTCCTGAAATGCTACAGGATATTTTTCTGATGGCTAAAGAAGGATTATGGATTCGAGTCATGAATGTGGGTAATAGCAGTCCACATAAACAGGAAACTACATGGCCTCTTGCTAAGAAAAAAGAAGAAATCTGTTTTCCACGGTTCCTCTATCAATAAATCTACAGGACATCTTACTAAGGGCTAAACAAGAATCAGAGTTTCAAAACAGAAATCGAGGGAAAGAGAGTCCTCGCATACAGGACACTACACAGCCTCCAACTAAGGCTGAATAAAGAATGGTTTGTTGTACGAGTCTTCAATCCAAAAAATTCCCAGGGTTTCTGCTACGGCACAAACAAGAAAGAGGGCTTCGAGCTCCCCAAATATTTCAAAGCAATTTATCATGTGGACATTACGAATCGGTCATTTCAGGATTCCAGCAACATTTTGGTCCTCGTGAAAGTTGTAAATGGCTATTGGGCCGTCCAATTCAGTTAGGGTCCTCAGAACAACTAAGGCCAGATTTCAGGACAAATGGAATCTTCTTGCCATATGTGGATGTAACTCTTTTCTTAAGGTGAACCCTGTAATCCATCTCCTTGTGTTTCTCTTCTTATTGTGAGAGGGGACAAGGGGTTTACAGTTGCCAAATATTTAGTATGTATTTTAAAAGTAACCAGGAATCATGAATTCCATGTCCCTAGGAAACTTCTG
>NW_007261460.1:0-7184 GCF_000164805.1 Carlito syrichta
CAGGCCACCCCAGCCTCCACCACCTGGGCTCCAGCGGTCCTCCCACAATGGTGTCCCAAGTGGCCAGAGAGACAGGCGTGCACCACCAAACTCAGCTCATTTTTTTGGTTTTTTGTAGAGACGAAGTCTCACCAAGGTGCCCGGGTTGGTCTCGAACCCAGGGGCTCAGGCCATCCTCTTCCCTCGGCCTCCCAGTTTGCCGGGATGACAGGCATGAGCTCCCACACCTGGCCTCCCCACTCCTCTCGAGGCCTCACCCCAAGAACCACTCCCCTCCAAAGACCCAGGAACCCAGAGAGGGTGCCCAGAGTCACCCACCGAGTCCACCCCAGGAGAAGCACCTCACGTAGTGGCATTTTTCCATTGGGGCTCCCACCCCTTCACCCACCATGTTCTTCAGAGTGGACCCACTCCCTCCTCCATGAAGGCTGCCTGGCAGAAAGGGAGGGTGTGACTCTCAAACCATTAGGGGTTTGGGTACTGCTGGGTGACTCACACATGTCTCCACAGTAGTTGGGGAGTCCAATACAGGAAGATGGCCAGAACCCGGGAGCCCGAAACCAGGCTGGACACCATAGCAAGCCCCCACCTCGACCTCAAGAAAAACCCAGAAAATCTTGGGTGAGGGCAGGCCTTGGTTGGAGGATCATCTCCTGCCCAGAGTTCAAGATCAGGCAGGAAGACCAGGATGTAGACCGGGGGTCCTCAAACTACGGCCTGCCAGCCACATGTGGCCCGCCGAGTACATTTATCCATCCCACTGGGTGCTTTTGCCACCACTGCCTGTCCTGCCTAGCAGCCGAGTCGTCCAGGCCCACAGTGCACATGTGTGGAATGTGCATCACACTCTCTGACTCCCCTCCTTCTCTCTGTCTCTTGACTCCTCCTCTCAGTCTCAGGTGTGATTGGACGAGTCACGAGCTTGCCTGTGCAGAGCCTGCTGCTGCCTGATGACCGAGGTAAGAACAAGTTAGATTTATTTTTTTCTGAAGTTAGAAGGTCTTTTTTTTTTTTTTTTTTTTGCAGATGGGGGCGCCTTTATTTTGAAGTTAGGAGAGTCTTTTTTTAAGTTAGGAGAGTCTTTTTTTTGAAGTTGGTTAGTTGATTGGGGGTGATTTCTAGGGTGTTGCATCACAGTGATAACACAAATAGTCAGCGCTCAGTGCTAATGCAAACAGTCAGTGCTCAGAGGTAAGCAAATGGTCAGCACTCAGAGGTAATGCAAATAGTCAGTGCTCAGTGGTAATGATAATTGTAAGTGCGCAGTGTTAATGCAAATGGTCAGCACTCAGTATTAATGCAAATTGTCAGCATTCAGTGTTTTCGCAGATGGTCAGTAGTCAGTGTTAATGCAAATGGTCAGTGCTCAGGGTTAATGCAAATGGTCAGTGCTCAGTGTTATCGCATGGGGGCCCCAAACTGCTAATCGGTCTAGGGCCCCATGGGAACTTAATCCTGCTCTGCAGACAGCCGAGGAGTAGGAAACCCAATTTAATTGACAGTAAGTGCATTTGTATTCTGATTGCTATTCGGTTGTGTATAATGTTGTATGTTGTGTGATGTGTAAGCCCCGGTTCACACTGTTGCGATCTCTGAGCAGTGCAAGTTCAGCCATATGCTTGTGTGGCTGGACTTGCATTAGATTCGGAAGAAAAAAGGCATATGTACCTTCTTTTTTCCTGCAGTGGAATCTGATTGTATGGGTCTTCTCACCCATGCAATCAGATTCCTGTGCAAATTCAGATTGCAGTTTGGTTTGCACAGGGTAGTGTGAACTGGAAAGGTGGTGGAGGAACCGGCTCTGTAATCGTGCCAGTTCCTGCACCTCACCAGTGTGAGCCTAAGGTAAAAGCAGAGTTCCACCAACATGGGCACTGGTGAGGTTGAAATGATGTGGACTGGTAAGGCTGCATTGATGGACACTGATCAGACTGCAGTGATGAGCAGTGCAGTCTGTATGTCTCTGTGTGGGCAAAGTTATTGCTGGTATATTGTTTTTGTAGCACTGTGTGTGTGTGTGTGTATATATAGTATATATAGTATATGTATTTTACTATTAACAATTTGGAATCCCTAGGAAACAATGATGTCAAGAAAGAGAAAAATGACTCGGAGTGTAAATATTCTAAGAGTATTGAACTTATGATTACTTTTTCATGCAGTACAAGGAAAGAGCTGTGTGTTTGATATGTCAGAATATAGTGTCTGTGTTCAAAGAATACAATTTGCGTCAACACTATCAAACTCAACATAAAGACAAATATGATTGTTTGATCGGAGAAATGAGAAAAGAAAAAAATATTACAACTGAAAAATACATTGACAACTCAGCAAAATACTTTTGTGAAGCAGAAGCAGCTAAATATTTCATCACTATGAGCAAGTTTTCAAGTTGCCCAGCTAATAGCATGCACTGGCAGACCATTTGTGGAGGGAGAATTTGTTAAAGAATGCTTTCTTTCTGTTGCCAAAGAGATGTGTCCAGAGAAGGCCGATTTATTTAGTACAGTGAGTCTTTTAGGACCTACAATTACACGAAGGATTGAAGAAATGGGAGAAAATTTGCATCAGCATTTGCAAAACTCCACAAAAAACTTTCCTATTTTTCGTTAGCACTCGACAAAAGCAATGATGTTCATGATTCTGCCCAACTTATAATTTTTATTCGTGGGACAAATGACTATTTCGGAGTCACAGAAGAACTTGTTGCACTGCAAAGCATCAAAGGAACAACTACAGGAGAGGATATCTATGAAAAGCCTTGCCAAACTGTGAATGGTTTGGAGCTGGACTGGGCTAAACTAGCCAGTGTGACAACTGATGGTGTTCCTAGCATGGCAGGGTCTAAGAAAGGAGTAATTGCTCGCATTAACCAAGAGATGGGGCAAACATAACCATTCTCATCCAATAGCCATACACTGCCTCATCCACCAACAAGTGTTGTGTAGTAAATCACTGAAGTGGGACTCTCTTATGAAAATTGTGGTATCTTGTGTTAACTTCATTAAAGCGAATGCACTAAACCACAGACAATTTCAGGAATTTCTGTCTGAGCTAAATGTTACCTATGAAGATGTTCTGTACCACACAGAAGTCCGTTGACTGAGTCAAGGGAGAGTTTTGAAACATTTCTATGACTTACTTCCACAGATTACAGCTTTCTGCTTTCAAAAAACAAAGAAGTTCCAGAGCTTAATGATGCAGAATGGAAATGGCACCTTGTCTTCTGACAGATGTAACAGAGCTACTCAACAGTTTCAATGTGCAACTTCAAGGAAAGGGGAAGGTCATCTGTGATATGCAATTACATGTGAAAGCATTTGAAGTAAAATTAGGCCTCCTCATCAAACAAGTGAAGGAGGAAAACTTCTTCCATCTCCACACAACTCAAAATCTGTTAGCGGAAAAACCATTGGTTGCATTCCCAAACAAAACATGTGTGGATTCACTGGAAAAGTTGTAAAAGGAGTTTCAATTTAGATTTAAAAAGCTTCATCTCCATGAACAGGACATACAGCTTTTCCGTAACCCATTTTCTATTGACATTGAAAATATGGATACAATTTACCAAATGGAACTGGCTGAACTGCAGAATTGTGACTCTCTGAAAGACGCATTCAAGTCAAGCAGCCTTCCTAATTTCTATGCATCTCTCCCCTCTGAGACATATCATAATATCAGGAACCATGTACTCAAAATGGCAACTGTCTTTGGCAACACTTATGTCTGTGAACAGACTTTTTCCAGAATGAAACATCTGAAATCTCCAACCAGATCTAGACTAACTGATGCACACTTGCATCAATTGTTACGACTAGCAGTAACAAATATGGAACCGGACATTGACCATCTCATTAGCCAAAAAGAGGCCCATAATTCCCATGGAAATACTGGTAAGTTTGTTGATTTAACTTTATTTGTTCTTCATTTTAAATATTGTATTTGTTCTCATTTTGTTTTTTTCACTTCAAAATAAGATATGTGCAGTGTGCATAGGAATTTGTTCACAGTTTTTTTTAAACTATAGCCCACCCCTCCAATGGTCTAAGGAACAGTGAACTGGCCCCCTGTTTTAAAAGTTTGAGGACCCCTGATGTAGACCATATGGAGAGCCTGTGATTGCAGCAGTTTGAGATGCCCAGGCAGAGAGTGTGGCCTGATTTGTGCATTTTTAGAGCAGCCTGGGCAACCTAGTGAGGAATGAAAGAAAGAAAGAAAGAAAGAAAGAAAGAAAGAAAGAAAGAAAGAAAGAAAGAAAGAAAGAAAGAAAGAAAGGAAGAAAGAAAGAAGGAAAGAAAGAGAAGGAAGGAAGGAAGGAAGGAAGGAAGGAAGGAAGGAAGGAAGGAAGGAAGAAAGAAAGAAATCCTTTCTCTTGCAAACCTTCTGCCCTCAATCCTTCCCACCCAGGCCCCCCATATAAGTGGGCCCCCCCAGCTAGGCACCTTCCAGCCCCAAGTCACCCAATGGCTTCCCCCACTTTGTTGGGGGAGTTCCCATAGCTCCCTGTTCGGGTTCATGCTGGCTCTCTCCCCCCAAGGTGAGAAATGATCCCCAGGAAGGCCAACTTTCTGAATCTGCAATGAAGATATTCCACCAAGAAAGGCCAGAGACACATCCCTCACCCAGGGACATTTGTTCCCAACCAATCCCATTTTTCCTGGCTCTAAAGCCAGTCGCCCTGTGAACACACCACGCGAAGTTGAGAATTCTGTTGTGAACACACCATGCAAAGTTGAGAATGTGTGAGATTCTGATGCTTTTGGAGACAGGGTTTGGCTCTCTGTCACAGACTGGGTGCTGGGGACAGGACCATTGATCACACCAGCCTCGAAATTGTGGGCTCTTGTGATCCTCCCTCCTCAGCCTCCGGAGTGGCTGGAATGAAGTTCACCTTGACTCCAGACACTTGGTTTTGATTGATGTGGATACGGAGTCTGCCTGCATGGGCCGTGTTGGCCTTGGGCTTCTGGGCTCCTGCAATACTCCTGCCAAGACCTCCCAGAGTGCTCAGATTCCAGGCATGACCCGCCATGCCAGGCCTTCGGGTTCCTTTTCAACGAAGGATAGAGGCCTGACTTGGGGGCTCAGCCTCATCATCCCAGTGCTTTGGGAGGCCAAGGCCAGCATCCATCCCCAGCCCACACGCCAAGACTCGCCCAAGTACATTGACAAGACCTCATCTCTGCATTCCAACCCAAGGAAGCTGTGCGTGATGGTGCATGCCTGTCTTTCCAGCTCCTCAGAAGGCTGGGGAAAGGCTTGCCACTGCCCAGCTGGCCGAGGCTGCGGTGGCCGAAAAAGAGCCCCCGACTTCCAGGCTGGGAAATGGAGTGACAGTCTGACTCAAAAAAAAAGGAAAAATGGAAAAAAAGAAGAGGATCCATTTGTGTATGGAGTAGGGATCATCGTGAACAGACAGAAATGATATGGGAAGAGGGCCCCACGTTTTGACCTAAAGTTGCCGAAAGATGATGGATCAGAAGACAATAGGGCTGTGGCTTTGGGAGGCCAAGGCAGGAGACCGCTGGAGCCCATGAGTTCAAGACCAACCTGAGACATGTAGTGAGAGTTCGTCACTACCCAGAACGCAAACACTGGTGTCACACGTGGTGGCGCCCATGATCCCAGCTACACGGGATGCGGTGCCCTCCATCCCAGGGCGTTCCTTTGCATCATCATCACCGATAGAACATGCAAGTCAAGTCCAGGCACCGTGGCTCATGGCCATTAGCCCCGTGCTCTGGGAGGCTAAGGTGAGAGGATACTTGAGCTCAGGGGTTGGAGACCAGCCTGGGCGACATGGGCAGGCCTAATCTCGGTGAGAAGTCCCCAAAATCTAGTCAGTCATGGTGGCACCCAGAGTCCCAGCTGCTCAGGGGCCAAGGCAGGAGTACCACCTAAGTCCCACAAGTCGAGGGCCCAGGAGCCAGATCATGCTGCTGTGCCCCAGCCCAGTGGACGGAGACTCTGGCAACAAAAAACGCCTCCCACAACGTCAATACAGGTGTCCAGTACTCCCCAGGGAGAGGTCTGTGTGGATGCGGAATGATGGAGCATTCAGGAAAAGAAGGGGCCTTCCCGCCCCCTGAAGTTGTAGACTGGGTGACCAGAACCCGAGCTGTCTGTGGCGTTGCTGGACTGCTTTGATCACTCTGTGCCTGACGGCTGCCCTAGCTCAGGACCGTTTGTTCTGTGAGCTCACACACATCTTTGCTGTGGGGCACGAGAATGGAGGTTAGAGGCCAGCTTTCTGGGACATGTGGCTAAAAGCTTGGGATGGACATTCCCCTTGGATACCTTTGAAACCTCCCATGAGCAACAGGCTGGAAAGTTTCTTTACCTCTCCCATCCCAGATGGTGACTCCTCATGCTGGGTTGCAGGGGTGGTGGTGGTGGTGGTGGTGGTTGTTATTATTTGGATTCAGAATCCTGCTCTGTCACCAAGGCTGGAGTGCAGGGGCATGCTAATGGCCACCACGAACTCCACCTGTGGGACTTAGGCAATCCTCCTGCCTCGGTATCCCAAGTGAATGAAACCACATGCTTGCACTACCATGCTTGGCTAATGTTTGGATTTATTTTTGATGGCCGAGACGAGGTCTCACCCCATGTCCCAGGCAGGTGTCAAAACCGCAGGCTACAGCCATCCACTTGCCTGGGCCTCTGAAGAGCTGGGATGCCAGGCTGAACCTCTGGACCTGGCCTGTGGTTATGGTGGTGGTTGGTATTAATTCTGAGTTGGAGTCCGACTCAGTTGGCCAAGCTGGAGCTCAGGGTCCCTTTCTCAGCCACTGTGGCCTCCACTGGCTGTTCTCCTGTGGACCTCCCGCTGGGGCCTACCGAGTGACTAGAAGGACAGGTGAGCACAACAATGCTCAGTTCATATTTTTGGCTTCTTGTAGAGCTGAGGTCTCACCAAGGTTCCTGGGCTGAACTCGAACCCAGGGGCTCCGGCCATCCTCTTGCCTCGGTCTCCCAGTTCACCAGGATGACAGGTGTGAGACCCCACACTCAGCCTCCACACCCCTATTGGGGCCCCCACATGATGTCTGCTCCCTTCTGATGAACCGGGACCCTGTATAGGGTGGCTGGATTTGTCCGCCAAGCCCCTTTCTGTGGAGCACCTGACTCAGGGCGTGTCTCCACCGGGGTGCCTCATCCCTCCTCCTGCCTCCTTCTTCAGG
>NW_007261460.1:7204-11199 GCF_000164805.1 Carlito syrichta
CCTCACAGAAAGAGAGGCTGTGACTCTGAAACCTTCAGGGATCCAGGATGGCCGGGCAACGCATGCATTTCTCCTCAGCACTTGGGGAGGCTAAGACAGGATAATGGCCAGCCAGTGACCTTGAGACCAGGCTGGACACCATAGCAAGCCCCCACCTTGACCCCAAGTAAAACCTAGAAAACCTTGGGTGAGGGCATGCCTCAGCAGGAGGATCGCCTCCATCCCAGAGTTCAAGAAGAGGCAGGAAGATGAAGATGTTGATCAAACGGAAAGCCTCTGATTGCAGCAGTTTGGGAGGCCCAGGACCAGAGGATGGCCAGCGTTGATTGGATTGAGAGCAGCCTGCTAAACTTAGTGAGGAAAGAAATGAAATAAACAAAGAAAGAAATCCATTCTCCTGCAAATTTTCTGTCCTCAGTCCTTACTTCCCAGCACCCAAAATGTGAACATCCCCCAAGCTCAGCACCTTTCAGCCCCAACCCTCCCCCAATGACTGCCCTGCTTTGGTGTGGGAATTCCCAAGGCTCCCTGGCCAGGCTCCTGCTGGATCTCCTCTCCAAGGTGAAAAGTGTGCCCCAGGCAGACCGAGCCTTCGACTCGACAATGAGGATCTTAGGCCAAGAAAGGCCAGGGACACTTCCCTCACCTGAGGACATTCCTTCCCCCCAATCCCATTTTTCCTGCCTCTAAATCCATTCTCCCTGTGAACACACTATGCACAGTTGAGAATCTGTGTATGATTCTGATGTTTTCGGAGACAGGTTCTGGGTCTGTGGCCCAGGCTAGGACCCGGGAACATGACAGTTGTTCATTGCCAGCCTCAAAATTGCAAACTCTGGTGATACTCCCACCACAGCCTCCAGATGGGGCAGGTCGATGGGCACCTTGACCCTAGATCACCTGTTGGGATGGGTGTGGAGACAGGGTCTCCCTGTCTGGTCAGTGCAGGCCTTGTGCTCCTGTACTCCAACCATCCTCCAGGCTCAGCCTCCCAGAGCACTGGGATTCCAGGTGTAGGCCCCCACATCAGACCTTCTGGTTTGTTTTTGATGAAGGATCGAGCCTGAGCTCTGGGGCTCAGCCTCGTCATCCCAGAGCTTTCCAATGCTGCAGCCAGTAGCAAAACTGAGCCTGTGGGACAAGACCCACCTGGGCACCTTGGCGTGACGTATCTACTGTTTATCCCATATAAGCTGGGTGTGGTGGCACTTGCCTGTCATTCCCGATCCATGGAAGGATGGGAAAGGCTTGCCAGAGCCCGGCTGCCGAGGCTGCAGTGGCTGGGAGCGAGCCTGTGCCCTCCAGCCTGGGCGATGGAGTGAGACTCCAACTCAAAGAACAAAGGAAAAAAGGGAAAAAAAGAAGAGCATCCACTTGTGTATGGAGTTGGGATCATTGTGAACAGTCAGAGATCCTTTGTAAAGGAGGCCCCAGTCTTGGGTCCAGAGTTCCTGAAAGATGGTGGATCAGCATTCAGTCGGACCGTGGCTTTGGGAGGCCATGGAAAGGGACTGCTGGATCCTGGGATTTCAAGAACAACCGGGGCCATGTGGCGAGACCTCGTCGTTCCTCGGAACACAAACAATGGAGTTGTGTGTCATGGCTACCATGGTCCTGGCTGCATGGGATGCAGTGACCTCTTTCCTGGGGCATTCTTTGGTGTTGCCCCCACCAACAGAATGTGCGAGTCCAGACCAGGCACTGTGGCTCATGGCCATCAACCCTGTGCCCCAGGAGGCCGAGGACAGAGGCTGTCTGAGCCCAGAGGTCAAAGACCAACCCAGGCAATGTGGCCAGACCTTGTCTCAGCACAAGGTACCCAAAATCGAGTCAGGCGTGGTGGCTTCTGGAGTCCCAATTGCTTGGGGACTGAGGCTGGAGGATCATCTGTGCCCCACAGGATGAGGTCCAAGGAGCCATGTCACGTCGCCGGACCCCAGCCTGTCCAATGGAGACTTGGCACCAAAGACACAACTCCCAAGTGCATCAGGACGGGCATCCACGACTCCCCAGGAAAGGGTCCACATGGGAGGAGGAAGATGAAGTGATTGGGACAGAAAGGGGTCCTCCTCCTGCCCAAAGGTGGCAGACAGGGCATCTGGACCCTGGGCTGGCTGTGGTGTTTTCAGACCACTTTGATCACACTCTGCTGGATGGCCATTCTAGCTCTGGGATGCCTGTTCCATGACTCACACATGTCTTCACTGTGGGGCACAAGTTTGGAGTGTTGAGGCAGGTCTTCTGGGGCGCCTGACTGTATGCTCCAGATGGACATTCCTGGTGGCCACCTTTGTTACCTCCTTTGAACGACAGACTAGAAAGTGACTTTTCCTCTTTCATCCCTGAGGGTGACACCTCGCACACTGTGACAGGGTTGCTGGTGGTGGTTGTGGTGATGATGATTATTATTATTTTTAAAAATATTTTTTATTATGGTTTTGTGGGGTACATTAAGGGTTAGATATACAATTACGTTTCATTCAGGCACCCTGTTGATAAGAAGTGTTTACCCGTCGCCAGACAGATAGGTGATTATTATTATTTGAAGTCAGAATCCCACTCTGTCACCTAGGCTGAAGCACAGGGACATGCTCATGGCCAGCGTGGTGTCCTCCTGCTAGGATCAGGCAATCCTCCTGCATGGCCTCTCGAATGGCTGTAACCATGGGCCTCCTCCACCACACACAGCTAACCTTTGGATTTATTATTGATCGCCGAGACAAGGTCTCAGCCCGTGTTCCCTGCTGTTGTCAAACTCACAGTCTCAGACCATCCACTCGCCTGGGCTTCCAAATTGCTGTGATGCCAGGCTGTTCCCCTGAGCCCAGCCTGTAGTTGTGATGGTGGTGGTGGTTTGTATTGTTATTCTGAGTTGGAGTCCTGCTGTGTCACCCAGGCCGAAGTGCAGGGCCTGCTCTCAGCCTCTGTGGCCTCCACCATCTGGTCTCCGGCCATCCTCCCACCATGGCCTCCTGAGTGGCTGGATGACAGGCATGCTCCACCACGCTCGGTTCATTTTTTTGACTTCTTGTAGAGATGAGGTCTCACCTTGGTGCCCGAACTGGTCTCGAAACCGGGGTCTCAGGCCATCCTCTCTCCTCGCCCTCCCAGAATGCTGGAATGACAGGCATGAGCTCCCACGCCCCACCTCCACACCCCTCTTGGTGCCCCACAGTGAGGAGCACTCCCTTTTGATGACCCACAACCACAGAGAGGGCAGCCAGAGGCACCTGCTGAGCCCTCCCCGGGATAAATGCCTAGCACAGGGGCTTGTCTTTGGCAGGACATCCACCCCTCCCTCCACCTCGTTCCCTAGGGTAGATCCACTCATGCCAAGGGTCACCTCAGGGAAAGGGAGGGCGTGACTCTCAAACATTCGTGAGTGTGGGAACAGTCAGGTGTCACTCCTGTCTGCTCGGCACTCAGGGAGGATGAGACGTGAAAATGACACAAAAGTGGGAGCTTGAGTCCAGGCTGGACACCATAGCAAGCCCCCACCTCAACCCCAAGCAAAACCCAGAAAACCTGGGCCGGAGGCAATCTTCCTCTATGGATGGATCACCTCCAACCCAGTGTTAAAGACCAGGCAGGATGATCAGGATGTCAAACAAATGGAAAACCTGTGATTGCAGATGTTTGGGAAGTCCAGGCCGAGAGGATGGCCCAAGTTGAGCGGTTTGAGAGCCTGGGCAACCTAGTGAGGAAAGAAGAAAGAAATCCATTCTCCTGCCACCTATGGCCCTCACTCTTTCCCCTCTCCACCCCACACATGTGAGGGTTCCCCAAGCTCGACACCTTATAGCCCAACCCCCCCAATTACTACCTCTGCTTTTGTGCACGAGCTCCTGAGGCACCCTGGTCAGGTTCCTGCTGGCTCTCCTCTCCGAGGTTAGAAATTTTCCCCGAGCAATACAAAGCTCTGACTCAACAATGAGGACCTTCTGCAAAGAAATACCAGGGCTACATCCCTCACCTGGGGACATTTCTTTCCCCCA
>NW_007261461.1:0-10637 GCF_000164805.1 Carlito syrichta
TGGCCACCTTTGAAACATCCTGCAAACTACAGGCAGGAAAGTGCCTTTTCCTCTCCCATTACTGAGTGTGACACTTTGCACTGGGTGGCTGGGGTGGGGGTGGTGGTAATGTTATATTATTTAGAGTCGGAATCCCTTTCTGTTGACCAGGTCAGAGAGCAGGGCAATGCTCACGGATACCGCAAACTCCATCTGCGGGGCTCAGGCGAGCCTTCCACCTCAACCCCCATTGCCTGGAACCACAGATCTTTGCCACCATGCCTGGCCAATCTTTGGATTTATTTTTGATGGATGAGACGAGGTCTCACCCCGTGTACTGGACTGGTGTCGAACCCAAAGACTCAGTCTGTCCACTTGCCTGTGCCTCTGAAGGGCCGGGATGCCAGGGTGAACCCCTGAGCCCAGAATGTGGTTGTGGTGGAGGTGGTGGTTGGTATTATTATTCTGAATCAGAGTCCCACTCTCCCCTCAAAGGCCTGAGCGCATGGGACCACACTCAGCCACTACGACCTCCACAGAATGGGCTCTGGCGATCATCCCACTGCAGCCTCCCAAGGGGCTGGAATGATAGGCTGTACCAACAAGCTCAGTTCTTTTGGGGGGCTTCTTTTAGAGATGAGGTCTGGCCAAGGTGCTGGGTTGAACTCGAACCCAGGGACAGAGGTCATCTTCTCACTTTGGCCTCCCAGAACACAGAGAAGACAAGCATGAACCCTCACGTTGGGCCTCCACACCTCTCTCCACTGCGAGGTCCGATCCTTTCTGATGACCTGGGACCCCGGAGAGGGTGGCTGGAGTTGCCCAACGTGCCTCTCCATGGAAAGCACCTGGTGCATAGGCATGTCTCTGTTGGGGAGCCCATCCCTCCTCCCGTCATGTTCCCCAGGGTGGACCCACTAGCTTGTCCCAGGGGCAGGCAACGGGAAAGGAAGGGCATGATTCTCAAACTTTCAGGAGAGCAGGAACAGCCAGGTGACTCACGCCTGTCTCTTTGGCACTTGGCAAGGCTGAGATGGGAATATGACCAGAGCCCGGGATTTCCAGACCAGGCTGGACACCATAGCAAGTCCCCATCTCAACCTTAATCAAAACCCAGAAATCCTTGGGTGAGGGCATGCCGTTGTGGAAGAATTGCCTCCGGCCCAGAGTTCAAGACCAGGTAGGAGACCAGGATGTTGATCAAATGGAAAGCCTGTGAATCCAGCAGTTTGGGAGGCCAGGCTGAGAGGATGCCATGAGCTGGGCAGTTTGAGAGCAGCCTGGGAAAAATAGGGAGGAAAAAATAAATAAATAAAGGAAGGAAGGAAGGAAGGAAGGAAGGAAGGAAGGAAGGAAGGAAGGAAAGAAAGAAAGAAAGAAAGAAAGAAAGAAAGAAAGAAAGAAAGAAAGAAAGAAAGAGGAAATCCATTCTTCTGCAAGCCTCTGCCCTCAGTCCCTCCACCCCACATTTATAGGTCTCGCAAGCTCTGTATCTTCCAGCCCCAACCCCCACAAAAGGCTGCCCCCACTTTGGTGTGAGAGTTCCCAAGCCTCCCTGGTCGGAGTCCTGCTGGCTCTCCTCTCCGAGGTGAGAAATGTGCTCCAGACAGGTTAGCCCTCTGACTCAGCAATGAGGAACTTCCGCCAAGAAAGTTCAGGGACATCACTCACCCAGGAACATTTCTTCCCACCCAATCCCATTTTTCCTGGCTCTAAAGCCAGTTGCCCTGTGAGCATACCATGCGCAATTGAGAATCTGTGAATGAATCTGATGTTTTTGGAGAAAGGGTCTGGCTCTGTGGCCCAGGCTGGGGCCTGGGGCATGACCGACGTTCACTGCCAGCCTTGATTTTGTGAGCTTGGTGGATGCTCCCACCTCAGCCTCCAGAGTAGCTGGGATGACAGGCACTGCAACCTCAGACCTTCTGTTTGGATGGGTGCTGAGATGGGGTTTCCCTGCATGGCCCAGGCTAACCTTGGGCTCTTGGGTTCCAGCCATCCTCTTGCCTCTGCCTCCCAAAATGCTGGGATTCCACGCAGGTGATGTCACACTAGTCCTTCTGGTTCATTTTCTATGAAGGATAGGAGACAGGTTCGGTGGTTCAGATTCATCAATCCAGCACTTTGGGAGGCCAAGGCCAGTGGCCAGACCCAGCCTGCGGGCCAATACCTGCCTGTGCAACTCAGCGAGACATCGTCTCTAACCTCCATCCTAAATGATCCAGT
This sequence comes from Carlito syrichta, assembly GCF_000164805.1. NCBI lineage: Eukaryota > Metazoa > Chordata > Mammalia > Primates > Tarsiidae > Carlito > Carlito syrichta. Next base: position 2,206 of record NW_007261461.1, read on the forward strand.
CATGGTGTCATGTGCCTGTCATTCTGGCTCCTCAGAAGGCAGGGTGGAGAATTCTCGATGGAGCCTGGCATGCCGGGACACAACCATCATTCACCGCCGTCCTTGAATTTACAAGCTCTGGCAATCTTCCAGCCTCAGACTCTGGCATGGCCGTGATGACAGTCACCTCGATCACAGACACCCTGTTTGGATGGGTGCAGAGACGGGGTCTCCCTGCATAGTCTGGGTTGGCCTTGGGCTCCTGCACTCCAGCCAAACTCACATCTCGGCCTCCCAGAGCACTGGGATTCCATGCATGGGCCTCAGCACCAGGCCTTCTGGTTCATTTTTGATGAAGGATCAAGACCAGAAGCAGGGGATCAGCCTTGTTATCCCAGCATTTTGAGAGGCCAAGGTCAGTGACTGGCTCTACCCCACAGTCTGAGACCCACCCGGGCAACTTGGTGAGACCTGTCACTACACTCTATCCCAAATGAGCCTGGCATGGTGGCACAAACCTGTCTTTCTGACTCCTCAGAAGTCCAGGGAAAAGCTCACCAGAGCCCAGAGGGCCGATGCTATGGTGGCCGGGAGTGATCAAGCATCCTCCAGCCTGGGCGATGGAGTGAGACTCTGACTCAAAGAAAAAAAGGAAAAAAGAAAAATAAAGAAGAGCATCCATTTCTATGTGTAGTGGGGATCATCATGAACAGACAGAGATCATTTGGGAAGGAGGCCACAGCCTTGGGCCTAGAATTCCCAAAAGTCAGAGGATCGGCAGAAAAATTGAGCTGTGGCTTTGGGAGGCTAAGGCAGTGGACCGCTAGAGCCTGGGAGTTTGAGACCAGCCTGGGCCATGTAGCGAGACTTCATCACTCCCAGGAATCCACACACAGGAGTCGTGTGTGGTAGCACCCATGGTCCCAGACACAGGATGCTGTTGCATTCATCCCGGGGTGTTCCTTTGCATCGTCCCCACTGACAGATTGTGTGATTCCAAGCCGGGCACCATGGCACACGTCCCTCAACACCATGCCATGGCAGGCCAAGGCCGGAGGCAGCCTGAACCCAGGGGTCAGAAACCAGCCCTGGCGATGTGGAAAGACTTCGTCTTGGTGAGAGGTCTCCAAAATCGAGACAGGCATGGTGACCCCGGACTCCTGGCTCCTCAGAATCTGAGATGAGTAGACCACCTGCACTCCACAGGGCAAGGCCCACCCCAGTCTGGCCAATGGAGACACAGTCGACAAAAGAGATGCCTTCCAGTTTCGTCATGATGGGCGTCCACAGCTCACGAGGGAAAGGTCTGCATGGGCAGGGGACGATGGTGTGATCAGGAGAGGAAGGGCACCACCCCCTGCCCAATGGTGGCAGACAAGGCAACTGGAACCTGGGCTGGCCACGCCATTACCCACCACTCTGATCGCTCTGTGCCCCACAGCTACCCTAAATAGGGGCTGTCTGTTACGTGAGCTCACACATGTGTTTTCCCTGGGGCACGAGTGTGGAGGGTGGAGGCAGGCCTTGTGGGACGCGTGGCCAAAAAGGCAGGATGGATGTGCCCGGTGGCCATCTTTGAACCTCCCACAAGCGACAGGCAGTATAGTAACTTTTCCTCTCCAATTGCTGAGTGTGATTCCTTGCGCTGGGTGTCAGGGGTGGTGGTGATCGTAATGGTGGTGATTATTATTATTTGAAGTCAGAATCCCATTATGATGCCCAGGCCTGAGCGCAGGGGCACGCTCAAGGCTACTGAGGGTAAATACTTGCCAGGCTCAAGCGATCCCTCCCACCTCAGTCCCCGAGTGACTGAAACCACAAGGCTTGCGCCACCACACCCGGCTAATCTTTGGGATTTATTTTTCATGTCTGAGATGAGGTCTTGCCCAGTGTCCCAGGCTGGTCTTGAAACCACAGGCTCAGTCCATCTATTCATTTCAGCCTCTGAAGGGCCGGAATGCCAGGCAGAGCCCCTGAGCCCAGCCTGCAGTTGTGGTGATGGTGGTTTGTATTAATGTTCTGAATCGGAATCCCACCCTGTCACCCAGGTTGGAGCATGGTGTGGTCACATGGTGATTGACTTTAGAACCAAGAATGAGCCTCCACCATCTGGTTTCTAGCGATACTCCTGCCATGACCTCCAGAGTGGTTCAAACGACAGGTATGCACCACCACACTCAGCTCATTTTTTAGACTTCTTGTGGAGATGAGGTCTTGCCAAGGTACCAGGGCTGGTCTTGAACCAGGGGCTCAGGCCAACTTTTCACCTCAGCCTCCCAATGTGTCAGGGTGACAGGTGTGAGGCCCCATGCCAGGCCTTCACACCCTGAAAGGCAGGCTCCTTTCAGTTGACCTGTTACCATTGAACTGGTGGCCAGAGTGTCATGCTGAGCTCGCCACAGAAGAGGCCCTGGTGCAGGGGCGTGTCTTCCCCGGGACACCCAAACCTCTGCCCACCTCGATCCCAAGTGTGGACCTGCTGGCTCCTCCCAGGGCCTGCCTCGGGGAAAGGGAGGGCATGGCTCTCAAACTGTCTCGGGGGTTGGCGGTTGTGCGATTCACACCTGTCTCTTTGGCACTCGGGGAGCCTGAGACAGGACTTTGGCTGGAGACCAGGAGCTGAGACCAGGCTGGACACCATAGCAAGCCACCACCTTGACCCAAAGCTAACACCAGATATCCTTGGGTGAGAGCAGGCATCGTTGGGAGGATCGCCTCTGACCCAGAATTCAAGAAAAGACAGGAACACCAGGATGTTGACTAAATGAAAGCCTGTGATCACAGCAATTTTGGAGGCCCAGGACGAGAGTATGGCCCGGGTTGTGTGGTTTGAGAGCAGCCTGGGCAACCTAGTGAGGAAAGAAAAAAAAGAAAGAAAGAAAGAAAAGAAAGAAAGAAAGAAATCCATTCTCCTGCAAACTTTCTGCCCTCAGTCCTTCCCTCTCCACCACCTCATATATAAGGGCACTCAAGCTTGGGACCTTCAGAATTCAACCCCCCCAATAGCTGCCCTGGCTATGTGTTGAGCCTCCTTGACCAGGTTCTTCCATGCTCTCCTCTCTGAGATGAGAAATGTTCCCCAGGCAGGCCAACCCTCAGACTCGGAAATGAGGACCTTCTGCCAAAAAATGCCAGGGACACATCCCTCAGCCGGGGACAATTCTTCTGCCTGAATCTCATTTTTCTTGACTCTAAAGTCAGTCGCCATGTGAACACACCATGCGCAGTTGAGAATATGTGTATGATTCTAATGTTTTTGGAGACAGGCTCTGGCTCTCTGGCCTAGACTGGGGCCCGGGGACATAACCGTCATTCACTGCCATCCTTGAAATCTTGGTCTCTGGTGATCCTCCTGCCTCAGCCTGTGTAATGGCCGGAAAATGGGCACCTTGAACCTAGACCCCCTGTTTAGATGGGTACAGAGATGGGGTCTCCCTGCATTGCACAAGGCTGGCCTTGGCTCCTGGGGTCCAGACATCCTCCCCACTCGGCCTCCCAGAGCACCAGTATTTCAGGTGTGGGCTGCCATGCCGGGCCTTCTGTTTTGTTTTAACTAAAGTTGGAGGCCTGGCTCGGGGTATCAGTCTCGTCATTCCAGCCCTTTGGGAGGCTGACAAAAGCAGGTACCCTGAGCCTGCTGGCAGAGATCCTCCCAGGCACCTCATTGACACCTCATCTCTACCACTCATCCCAAATGAGGTGGGCGTGGTGGAGTACACCTATAGTTCCTTCTCCTTGGCAGCCAGGGAAAAGCTCACCAGAACCTGGCAGGCCAAGGCTGCAGTGGACGGGAGCGAGTCACCATCCTCCAGCCTGGGCGTCAGAGTGATACTCCAACTCAAAGGAAAAAAGGAAGAAAAAGAAGAGCATCCATTTGTGTATGGAGTTGGGATCATCATGAATAGAGATCTTTTGGGAACAAGGCCCCAGGCTTGGGACTAGAGTTCCAAAAGATGGTGGATCAGCAGACAATTGGGTTGTGGCTTTGGAAGGCCAAGGCAGGGGACTGCTTGTGCCCAGAATTTTGAGACCAGCCTGGGTCACATAGTGAGACTTCTTGCTCCACAGAACACAAACACCGGGGTCACGTGTGGGAGCACCCATGGTCCCAGATACATGGGATGTGGTGGTCTTTGTTCTGGGGCATTCCTTTTCATTGTCCCCACCAACAGAAGGTGTGAGTCCACGTCAGGTTCCATGGATCACGGCCGTCAGGTCTGCACCCTGGGAGGCCGAGGCGTGAGTCAGCCTGAGCCCAAGAGGACATAGACCAGTTCAGGCAACATGGACAGACCTCATCTTGTCAAGAGGTTTCCAAAATAGAAATAGGCATGATGGCCCCCAGAGTCCTGGCTGCTCAGGGTCTTAGGCGGGAAGACCACCTGAGCTCCAGACGTCGAGGTCCAGGGAGCCACAATTAAGCAGCCGTGCCCCATCCTGACCACTGGAGACTCCGGCGACCAAAAGATGCCTCACGCGTGCATCATGATGGGGATCCACGGGTCCCCAGTGAATGGTCTATCTGGGTGGGGGATGATGGAGTATTCAGGAGGGGGAGAGTCCCTCCCCACACCTGATGGTGGCAGACCGGCTGACCAGAACCTCGGCTGGCCCTGGCATTACTGGACTGCTTTGATCGTTCTGTGCCCGATGGCCACACTAACTTGGGGCCGTCTGTTACCTGAGCTCAAATGCATCTTTGCTGTGGGGCACAAGTGTGGAGGGTGGAGGCTGGCCATCTGGGATGCAAGGTTGAAGGCACAGGATGGACATGCCCGATGGCAATCTTTGAAAACTCCCACAAACGTCAGGCGGGATGTTGCCTGTTCTCTTCCATCCCTGAGGGTTTCTCCTCGCACTGGATGGCAGAGGTGGTGGTAGTGGTGGTGCTGGTGATTATAATTATTTGGAGTGATAATCCTGCCCAGGCCTGAGTGCAGTGGCAAGCTCACGGCCACCACGGACTCCATCTGCCGGGCTCAGGCCATCCTTCTGCCTCGGCCCCCTGAGTGGCTGGAACCACAGTCCTGCAACACCATGACCAGCTAATCATTGGATTTATTTTAGATGTCTGAAACAACATCTCACCCAGTGTCCTGGGCTGGTCTCGAACCCACAGGTTCTGGCCATCCACTTGCCTCAGCCTCTGAAGGGCCAGGATGCCAGGTTGAGCACTTGAGCCTGGCCCGTGGTTGTGGTGGTGGTGGTTGTTATTATTACTCTGAGTCGTAGTCCCTCTCTGGTGCTTAGGCTGGAGCACAGGGGCCCAATCTCCACCACGGCCTCCACATTCTGGGCTCCAGCCATTCTCCCACAATGGTCTCATGAGTGGCCTGAACGACTGGCATGTGCCACCATGCTTAGTTCTTTTTATGGCTTCATGTAGAGATGAGGTCTCACTAAGGTGCCCAGGCTGATATCGAACCAAGGGGCTCAAGCCATCCTCTCGCCTTGGCCTCCCAAAGCACCAGGGTGACAGGTGTGAATCCCTGAGCCCAGCCTTCATACCCCACTCGTCACCCCACCATGTGACCCTCTCCCTTCAGATGACCCAGGGCACCTGATAGGGCAACCAGAGTCACATGCCGAGCCCAGGCTAGGTGAGTGCCTGGTGCAAGAGCATGTCTCCCTTGGGGCATCCACCTCTCTACCAGCATCGATAACCACTGTGGACCTGCTTGCTCCTCCCAGGGTCTGCCTTAAAGACATGGAGGGCGTAACACTCAAACCAAAGTGGGGGAAAGTTGGGTGACTCACGTCTGTCTCTTCGGCAGTCAGGGAGGCCAAGATGGAACGACAGCTGTAGCCCAGGAGATGAGACCAGGCTGGATATCATAGCAAGGCCCCACCTTGATCCCAAGCAAAACCCAGAAAACCTTGGTGAGGGCAACCTGACGAGAGTATCACCTCCAACCCAGGGTTCAAGATGAGGCAAGAGGACCAGGATGTCGACCAAATGGAAAGCCTGTGAGCGCAGCAGTTTGGGAGGCAAAGGCCAAGAGGAAGTCCCGATTTGGGCAGTTTGAGAGCGACCTGGGTAACATAGTGAGGAAATAAAAGAAAAGAAAGAAAAGAAAGAAAAGAAAGAAAGAAAAGAAAGAAAGAAAGAAAGAAAGAAAGAAAATGTAAGTCAACAAAGAAATCCATTCTCCTGCAAACCTTCTTCCCTAAGTCCTTCCCCCACCTGCCCCCCACATATGAGGGTCCCCATGCTTGGCACCATCCAGCCCGAAACACCCCAATGGCTGCCACCCTTTGGAGCAGGAGTTCCCGTGGCTCCCTGGACGCATTCCTGCCAGATCTCTCTATGAGGAGAGAAATGTGCCCCAAGCAGGCCAACCCTTCGACTAGGCAATGAGGACCTTCCGCCAAAAAAGCCAGGGACACATCCTTCACCTGGGGACCTTTCTTTCACCCATTCTCATTTTTTCTGGCTCTAAAGCCAGTCGCCCTGTGAACACATCAGTGCAGTTTAAAGTCTGTGTACAATTCTGTTTTTTTTTTTTTGATACAGGGACTGGCTCTGTGACCCAGACTGGGGCCCAGATGCACAAACGTCATTCACCACCAGCCTCAAAATTGTGGGCTCTATCTATCATCACCCCTCAGCCACTGGAGTGGCTGGGACAATGAGCACCTCAACCCAAGGCCCCCTATTTGGATGGGTGCAGAGACGGGAACTTCTTGCATGGCCCAGGCTGGCCTTGGCCTCCTGGGCTCCAGCCTTCCTCCTGCCTAAACCTCCCAGAGTTCTGGGATTCCAGGCGTGAGCTGCTGGGTTAGGTCTTCTGGTTCAATTAAGATGAAGGATCGAGGCTGGGATTGGGGCCTCAGCCTCGTCAAGCCAGGATTTGGGAGACTGAGGCCAGCAGCCGGCCTGATCTAGTGGGCCAAGACCCACCAGGGCACCTGGGCAAGACTTTGTTTCTATCCTCCATCAGTAGAGAACCGGGAGTGGTGGTGCGATCTCTTGTTCTGGCTCCTCAGAAGGCCGAGGTAAGGGAGCCCAGTGGGCCAAAGCTACGGTGGCTGGGAGAGAGCTACCAATCTCCACCTTGGGCGATGGAGTGAGACACCAACTTAAAGAAAAAAAGAAAAAAGGAAAAAATAAAAGAGGATCCATTTGTGTATGGAGTTGGGATCATTGTGAACAGACAGAGATCATTTGGGAAAGAGGCCCCAGTCTTGGGCCTACAGTTTCTGAAAGATGGTGGATCGGCAGACAATGGGGCTGCTGCTTTGAGAGGCCAAGGTAGAGAACTGAGAGATCCCGGGCCTTCAAGACCAGCCTGGATCACCTAGTGAGACCTCGGAACACAAACACGAGCCACGCATGGTGGTGCTCATGGTCTCAGCTACATGGGAGGCAGTGGCCTCCATCCCAGGGCATTCCTTTGCCTCACCCCTGCCGACAGAATGTGTGAGTCCAGGATGGGCACTGTGTCTCATGGCCGTCAGCCCCGCTCTCTTGGAGGCAGAGACGGGAGGGATTGGACGAAGACCAGCCTGGGCGACATGGCCAGACCTCGTCTCAGTGAGAGGTCCCCAAAACCGAGTCAGGCGTGATGGTTTATGGTGTCCTGAATGCTTGGGGGCCAAGGCAAGAGGACCACATTAGCCCTGCAGGTCGAGGCCCCAGGAGCCACGATTGTGTTGTCATGCCCGAGCCTGGACAACTAAGACTCCGTCAACACAAAAGACGCCTCCCATGTGCATCACGGTGGGCGTCCAAGGCTCCTAAGGGAAAGGTCCGTGTGGGCAGGGAACAATGGAGTGATCAGGAGAGGAAGGGGCCCTCCCCACGCCTGAAGGTGGAAGACAGGGAGACTGAAACCTGCGATGGTCACGGCTATGCTAGACTGCCCTCATTGCTCTGTGCATGATTGCCGTCCTATTCCAGGGCCATCTGTTCTTGAACTCACACACATCTTTCCTGTGGGGCACGAATGTAGAGGGTGGAAGTAGGCCTTCTGGGGCATGTGGCCAAAGGTGTGGGATGGACATCCCCGAAGGCCACCTTTGAAACCTCCCGCAAATGACAGGCCAGAAAGTGCCTTTTCCTCTCCCATCCCTAAGTGTGACTCCTCACACTGGGTAGCAGTGGAGGTGGTGGTGGTGGTGATTATTATGATTTGGATTTGGAATCCCGCTCCGTTGTCCATGCTAGAGCACAGGAGTATGTTCATGGCGACTGTGGACTCCATATGCCAGGTTCAGGCAATCCTCCTCCCTCAGCCCCCAGAGTGGCTGGAAGGACAGGCCTGCACCACCACACCCAGCTATTGTTTAGATTTATGCTTGATGACTGATTTGAGGCCTCACCATCTGTCAAAAGTGCAGGCTATGACCGACCACTCGCCTGGGCCTCTGAAGGAACAGGATGACAGGCTGAGCTCCTGAGCACAGCCTGTGGATGTGGTGGTGGTGGTGGTTGGTATTGTTATTCTGAGTCA
>NW_007261461.1:11306-33300 GCF_000164805.1 Carlito syrichta
CCAAGTAGAAAGCTATGATAGTAGCAGTTTGGGAGGCACAGGCCGAGAGAATGGCCCAAATTGGGCAGTTTGAGAGCAGCCTCAGCAACAGAGTGAGGAGAGAGAAAAAAGGAAGAAAGGCAAAGAAAGGAAGGAAAGGAGGAAGGAAGAAAGGAAAGAAAGAAAGAAAGAAACCATTCTCCTGCAAACCTTCTGCACTCAGATATTCCACCCTGCCCCCCCACATGTGAGGGTGCCCCAAGCTTGGCAACTGTCTGCCCCAACCCCCCCAATGGCTGAACCTTTGTTGAGGGAGTTTCCGAGGCTCTGTGGCCGGGTTCCTGTCAGCTCTCCTCTATGAGGGGAGAAATGTGCTCCAGGCAGGCCAACCCACCCACTTGGCAATGAGGACCTTCTGCCAAGAAAGGCCAGAGACTCTTCCCTCACCTGTGGACATTTCTTTGTCCCCAATTCCATTTTTCCTGGCTCTAAAGCCAGTCGCCCTGTGAACTAACCATGCACAGTTGTGAATCTGTATGATTCTGAAGTTTTTGGAGACAGTGTCTGGGTCTGTGGCCCAGCCTGGGGCCCGAGGAAACTACCGTCGTTCACCGCCAACCTTGAAATCATGGGCTCCGGTGATCCTCCCACATTAGCCTTCTGAGTGGCCAGGAAGATGGGCACCTCGACCCCAGACACCCTATTTGGATTGGTCCGGAGATGGGCTCTCCCTGCCTGGGCTCCTGGGCTCCAGTCATCTTCCCACCTCAGACTCCCAGAGTGCTGGGATTCCAGGAGTGAACTGCCATGTCAGGCCTTCTGGTTTGTTTTTGATGAAGTATAGAGGCTGGCCTCAGGTGCTCAGCCTCATCATTTAAGCACTTTGGGAGGCGGAGGCTCATGACCAGCCCGAGCCCACAGACTTAGACCGACTTGGGAACTCGGCGAGACCTCATCTCTACCCTCCATCCCAAATGAGCCTGTCATGGTGGTGTGTGCCTGTCTTTCAGTATCCTCAGAAGGCTGAAGCAAAGCTCACCAGAGCCTGGTGGACAGAGTTTGTGGTGGCCGGAAGTGATCCACCGCCCTCCAGCCTGGATGACGGAGTGAGATTCCGACTTTGAGCCTTATAGATCAAGGCACTGGGAGCCACGATCATGCCACCAACCCCCAACCTGGCCCACGGACTCTGGCGACAAAAAAGATGCCTCCCACATGCATCACAAAGTGCATCCATGGGTCCCCAGGGAAAGGTCCATGTGGGAGAGGACGATGGAGTGATTGGGAGAGGAAGGGGAGCTCCCCCCAGACGAAGGTAGCAGACTGGGGAACTGGAATCAGGACTGGTTGCAGCATTGCTTGATTGCCTTGATTGCTCTGTTCCTGAAGGCCACCCTAACTGTGGTCCATCTGTTCCATGAGCTCACAGGCGTCTGTACCTTGGGGCACAATCTGGAGGGTGGAGGTAGGCCTTCTGTGTTGCGTGGCCAAAAGCACGGGTTGAATGTGCCCAGTGGTCACCTTTGAAATATCCCATGAATGTCAGGTCAGAAAATACCTTTTCCTCTCTCTTCCCTGAGGACGTTTCCTCATGCTGGGTGGCTGTGGTGGTGGTGGAGGTGGTGATTCTTACTATTTGGAGTCGGAATCCCGCTCTGTCAACCAGGCTGGAATGCAGGAGCATGCTCACAGCTACCGCAGACTCTAACTGCTGAGCTCAGGTGATCCTTGCACCTTGGTCCACCAAGTGGTTGGAACCACAGGCCTGGGCCACCACACCTGGCTAATATTTGGATTTGATTTTGATGGCCGAGATGAGGTCTGGCCCAGTGTTCTGGGCTCTTGTCAAACATCAGGCTCAGGCTGTCCTCTCTCCTGGGACTCTGAAGGACCAGGATGCCATGCTGAGCCCCTGAGCCCAGAAGGTGGTGGTGGTGGTGGGTGGTATTATTATTCTGAGTCACAGTCCCACTCTGACACCCAGTCCGGTGTGCAGGGGCCCACTCTTGGCCACCATAGCCTCCACAGACTGAGCTCCAGAGATCCTCTCGTCATGGCCTCCCGCGTGGCCCAAACAAGAGGCATATGCCACCATGCTCGGCTCATTTCTTTGGATTCTTCTAGAGATGAGGTCTCGCCAAGGTACTGGGGCTGGTCTTGAACCCGAGGTCTCAGACCATCCTCTTGAGTCAGCCTACCAGAGTGCAAGGATGACAGGCGTGAGCCCTGGAGCTGGCCTCCACACCCATCTCGGCCCTCACCACGAGGAATGCTGCCTTCTGACGTCCTGGGAACCCAGCCAGGGTGGTCGTAGTCGCCCACCTAGCCATCCCCGGGGAGAGAGGCTGGCACAGGGGTGTGTCACTACTGGGGCACCCAATCCTCCATCCGCCTCGTTTTCCAGGGTGGAACTGCACACTCTTCCCAAGGACCGGCTCTAGAAAAGGGAGGGTGTGACTCTCAAAACATTGGGGAAGCAGGGATGACCAGAAAACTCATGCCTGTCTCCTTGCCAATCTGGGAGGCCAAGATTGGGAGATGGCTGGAGCCCGGGAGGTAGAGACCAGATTGGACACCATTGCAAGCCCCCACCTCGATTCCAAGCAAAACCCAGAAAACCTTGGGTGAAGGCAAGCCTGACAGGAGGATCACTTCTGACCTAGGCTTCAAGATCAGGCAGGAGGACCAGGATGTCGACTAAATGGAAAGCCAGTGATCACAGCAGTTTGGGAGGCAAAGGCCAAGAGGATGTCCCAATTTAGGTGGTTTGAGAGCAGCCTGGGCAAAATAGGAAAGAAAAGAAAACAAAGAAAAGAAAGAAAGAAAGAAAGAAAGAAAGAAAGAAAGAAAGAAAGAAAGAAAGAAAGAAAGAAAGAAAGAAAGAAAATGTAAGTCAACAAAGGAATCCATTCTCCTGCAAACCTACTTCCTTATGTCCTTCCCCCATGCCCCTCCACACACGAGTGACCCCATTCTCAGCAACATCCAGCCCCAATCAACCCAATGGCTGCCACCCTTTGGAACAGAAGTTCCAGAGGCTCCCTGGCCACGTTCTTGCCAACTCTTTCTATGAGGGGAGAAATGTGGCCCAGGCAGGTCGACCCTTCAACTCAGCAATGAAGACCTTCTGCCAAAAAAGGCCAGGGACACATCCCTCACGTGGGGACATATCTTATCCCCAATCTCATTTTTCCTTGCTCTAAAACCAGTTGCCCTGTAAACACACTGTGCACAGTTGAGAATCTGTGTATAATTTCGATATTTTGGAGACAGGGTCAGGCTCTGTGTCCCAGGCTGGGGCTCAGGGTCACGAACATCATTCACAGCCAGCCTCAAAATCGTGGTCTCTGGCTATCCTCCTGCCTCAACCTCTGGAGTGACTGAGATGGTGGGAGCCTTGACCCAAGACCTCCTGTTGGATGAGTGCAGAGATGGCGTCGCCTTGCATGGCCCAGGCTGGCCTTGGGATCCTGGACTTCAGCCATCCTCCTGCCTAAGACTCCCAGAGTGCTGGGATTCCAGGCATGAGTCGCCTGGTCAAGTCTTCTGGTTCAATTTAGATGAAGGATCAAGGCCAGGCTCAGGGGCTCAGCCTCATCAACCTAGCAATTTAGGAGGCTGAGGCCAGTGGCTGGCCTGAGTCTGTGGACTGAGACCCACCCAGTCACCTGGGAGAGACCTCATCTCTACCATTCATCAGTAATGAACTCAAAGTGGTGGCACGTGCCTGTCATTCCAGCTCCTCAGAAGGCTTGCCAGAGCCCTGCTGGCTGAGGCTGTGGTGACTGGGAGAGAGCTACCACCCTCCACCCTGGGTGACGGAGTGAGACTCTGACTCAAAGAAAAAAAGGAAAAAAGGAAAAAATAAAAGAGCATCCTGTTGTGTATGAAGTTGGAATCTTCATGAACAGACAGAAATCCTTTGGGAAGGAGGCCCCATTCTTGGGACTACAATTCCTGAAAGATGGTAGATTGGCAGACAATGGGGCTGTGGCTTTGGGAGGCCAAGACAGGGGACTGAGAGTGCCTGGGACTTCTAGACCAGCCTGGGCTATGTAGCAAGTCCTCTTTGCTCCCAGGAATGCAAACATTGGAGTGGCGCTCATGGTCTCGGCTACACGAGATGCAGTGGCCTCCATGATGGTTCATTCTTTTGCATCACCCCCGCTGACAGAACGTGGGAGTCCAGGTTGGGCACCGTGGCTCAAGGTCATCAACTCTGCACCCTGGGAGGCCGAGACGGGAGGTTGAGTGAGCCCAGCGGTCAGAGACTAGCCCTGGCAATGTACCAGACCTCGTCTCTACAAGAGGTCTCGAAAACCGAGTAAGGTGTGATGGCTTAAGGAGTCCTGGCTCTTCGTGGGCCAAGGCAGGAGCACCACCTTAGCCCTGCAGGTCAATGACTCGGGACCCTAGCCCAGTTGACAGAGACACCAGCTACACAAAAGATGCCTCCCATGTGCATCACGATGGGCATTCATGGCTCCCGAGGGAAAGGTCCATGTGGGTGGGGGACGATGGAGTGATTGAGAGAATAAGGGGCCCTACCCACACCTGAAGGTGGAAGACAGGGTGAGTGGAACCTGGGCTGACCACAGCTTTGCTGGACCGCCTTCATTGCTCTGTGCTCGATGGCTGCCATAGCCTGGTGCCATCTGTTCCTTGAGCTCACAGAAGTCTTTTCCTGTGGGGCACGAATGTGGAGGGTGGAACCAGGCCTTCTGGGGCACATGGTCAAAGGCGTGGGATGGAGGAGCCCGATGGCCACCTTTGAAACCTCCCATGAATGACAGGCAGGAAAGTGCATTTTCCTCTCCCATCCCTAAGGGTGACTCCTCTCACTAGTGGTGGTGGTGGTGGTGGTGGTGGTAATTATTATTATTTGGAGTATTAATCCCGCTCTGTCACCCATGCCAGAGTGTAGGGGCATGCTCAAGGCAACTGTGGACTCCACATGCCGGGCTCAGTGAATCCTCCTGCCTCAGTCCCCAGAGTGGCTGGAACAACAGGCCTCCCCCAGCATGCCAAGCTATTCATTAGATTTATGCTTGATGGTTGAATCGATATCTCACCCCATGTCCTGGGCTGGTGTCAAACCTGCAGGCTCAGGCTGTCCACTCGCCTGGGCTTCCAAAGGGACAGGATGCCAGGTTGAGCCCCTGAGCACGGCCTGTGATTGTGGTGGTGGTGGTGGTTGATATTATTATTCTGAGTGGGAGTTCCTTTCTGTCGCCCAGGCTGGAGCAAAGGGAACTGCCCTCAGCCACTGTGGCCTCTACTGACTGGGCACTGGTGATACTCCCACCACATCCTCCTGAGTGGCTGGAACGAAAGGCCTGTGACACCAAGCTCGGCTCATTTTTTTTGGCTTCTTGTAGAGATGAAGTCTCACCTAGGTGCCTGGGCTGATCTCGAACCCGGCGGCTCAGGCCATCCTCTTGATTCGGCCTACCAGAGTGCCGGGATGACAGGTGTGAGCCGCTGTTCCTGGCACACACAGCCCTCTTGAGGCTCCACCACATGTCCCGCTCCCATCCGATGCCTGGGACCCCAGAGAGGGCAGCCAGATTTGCCTGCTTAGCTTTCACCGGGGGAAGCACCTGGTGCATGGGTATGTCCTTGCCTGGGCCCCCACCCCTCCTCCCATCTCATTCCCCAGGGTGGACGTGCTAACTCCTCCCAGGGACTGCCTCGGGGAAAGGGAGGGCTTGATTCTCAGACCTCTAATGGCATGGGGACTACCGAGTAATTCATGCTTGTCTCCCAGGAACACGGGGAGGCCATAATGGGAAGATTGCTGGAGGCTGGGACCTTGGTACCAGTCTGGGAAACAGAGCAAGCACCCGACTGGAATCAAGCAAAACCAGAAAACCTTGGGTGAGGGCAGTCTTCTGTGGGAGAATTGCCTCCAGCCCAGAATTCAATACCAAGCAGGAACACCAGGATGTCGACCAAATGGAAAGCTATGATTTCAGCAGTTTGGTAGGCACAGGCTGAGAGAATGGACTGAGCTGGGCAGTTTGATAGCAGCCTGGGTAACTGAGTGAGGAGTGAAAAAAAGAAAGACAGAAAGGAAGGAAGGAATGCAGGAAGGAAGGAAGGAAGGAAGGAAGGAAGGAAGGAAAGAAAGAAAGAAAGAAAGAAAGAAAGAAAGAAAGAAAGAAAGAAAGAAAGAAAGAAAGAAAGAAAGAAAGAAATTCTCCTGCAAACCTTCTGCTTCAGTCCTCCACCTTGTCTCCCCATGTGAGGGTCGCCCAAACTGGGCAACTTCCCACCCCAGCACCCCTCAATGGCTGACCCCTTGGCATGGGAGTTCCTGAGGCTCCCTGGCCAGGTTTCTGTCAGCTCTCCTCTATGAGGGGAGAAACGTGCACCAGACAAGTCAACCCACTCACTCAGAAATGAGGACCTTCCACCAAGAAAGGCCAGGGACACTTCCCTCATCCGGGGACATTTCTTTGCCCCCAATTCCATTTTTCCTGACTCTAAAGCCAGTTGCGCTGTGAACTAACCATGCGCAGTTGAGAATCTGTGTACGAATCTGAAGTTTTTGGAGACAGTGTCTGGGTCTGTGGCCCATGGTGGAGACCAGGGAAACTACTGTCATTCACCATCAGCCTCGAAATTGCAGGCTCTGGTGATCCTCCCACATCAGACTCCTGAATGGCCGGGAAGACAGGCATCTCAACCCCAGACCCCCTGTTTGGATGGGTGCAGAGATGGGCTCTCCTTGCGTGTCACCGGCTGACCTTGGGCTCCTAGGCCCCAACCATCTTCCCACCTCAGAATCCCAGAACGCTGGGATTCCAGTCAAGGGCTGCTGTGCCAGGCCTTCTGCTTCATTTTTGATGAAGTATCGAAGCCAGACTCGGGCACTCAGCTTCATCATCTCACCACTTTGGGAGGCAGAGGCCAGCGGCCAGCCCGAGCCCACAGACCAAGACCCACTTGGGCAACTCGGTGAGACCTCATCTCTACACTCCATTCCGAATGAGCCAGGCTAGGTGGTGTAAGCCTGTCTTTCAGTCTCCTCAGAAGGATGGGGCAAGGCTCTCCAGAGCCCTACAAGCCTAGTCTGTGGTGGCCGGGAGCAATTCACCACCCTGCAACTTGGTCAACGAAGTGAGATTCCGACTCTGAACCCCATAGCTCAAGGCCCCGGCAGCCACCATTGTGCCACCGCATACCAACCTGGCCCACAGACACTCTGATGACAAAAAGATGCCTCCTATGTGAGTCATGACATGCATCCATGGCTTGCCAGTGAAAGGTCCCCGTGGGAGGGGGATGATGTAGTGATTGGGAGAGGAAGGGGCCCTTACCCCAGCCGAAGATGGCAGACTAGAGAACTGGAACCAGGGCTGGCCGTGGCATTGCCAGATTGCCTTGATCGCTCTGTTCCCGAAGGCTGTCCTAACTAGGGGTCATCTCTTTGGTGACCTCACAGGTGTCTTTTCCTTGGGGCACAAGTCTGGAGGGTAGAGGCAGGCCTTCTGGAGTGTGTGGCTGAATGTGTGGGTTGAAGGTGCCCTGTGGTCACCTTTGAAATATCCCATGAATGACAGACTGGAAAATGCCTTTTCCTCTCCCATCCTTGCTCTGGGTGGCCGTGGTGGTGGTGGTGGTGATTATTATTATTTGGAGTCAGAATCCAACTCTGTCAACCAGGCTGGAACACAGGGGCATGCTCACTGCCACTTCGGACTCCAGTGCTGAGCTCAGACGATCCTCGCACCTTGGCTCCCTGATTGGCTGGAACCACAGGCCTGTGCCAACATGCCCAGCTAATATTTGGATTTAATTTTGATGGCTGTGACAAGGTCTCACCCAGTGTCCCGGGCTCTTGGCAAACCCACAGTTTCAGGCTGTCCACCCGCCTGGGCCTCTGAAGGGCCGAAGTGTCATGTTGAGCCTCTGACCCCAGCCTGTGATGGTGGTGGTGGTGGTGGTTGGTATAATTATTCTGAGTCAGAGTTCCACTGTGTTACCCAGTCCAGAGTGCAGGGCCCACTTTCGGCCACCCCGGCCTCCACCAGTTGGGCTCCAGCAATCCTCCCGTCTGGTTGTCCAACGAAGTGCCAGAATGACAGGTGTGCTCCACCATGCTCGGCTAATTTTTTGGCTTCTTCTAGAGATGAGGTCTTGCCAAGGTGCTCAGGCTGGGCTTGAACCCAGGAGCTCAGGCCATCCTCTCACCTCAGCCTTCCAGAGTGCAGAAATGACAGGCGTGAGCCTCCGTGCTGGCCCAAACACACCTCTCATGCCCTGGCAAGGCCTGCTACATTGCGACGTCCCGGGAATCCAGCAAGGGTAGCCACAGTCACCTTCCAAACCATCCCCAGGAAGAGCCACTGGTGCAGGGATATGACACCAACAGGGTGCCGACCCCTCTAACTGTCTCATCCCCAGGGTGGACCCACAAACTCTAACCAAGGCCCGCCTCTAAGAAAGGGAGAGCATGACTCTCAAATCATTGGGGGATGGGGACAGCCTAGCAACTCACGCCTGTCTCCTTGGCACTCTGGATAGCCGAGACGGGAAGATGGCTGGAGCCCAGGAGATAGAGATCAAGTTGGACACCATAGCAAGCACCCTCCTCGATCCCAAGCACAACCATAAAACCATGGGTGAGGGCAGGCCTGGTGGGAAGATCACCTCCGGCTCAGGGTTCAAGTCCAGGCAGGAGGACAAGGATGTCGACCAAATGGAAAGCCTGTGATTGCAGCAGTTTGGGAGGCAAGGATGAGAGGATGTCCTGATTTGGGTGGTTTCAGAGCAGCCTGGGCAAAATAGTGAGAAAGAAAAGAAATGAAAAGAAAGAAAGAAAGAAAGAAAGAAAGAAAGAAAGAAAGAAAGAAAGAAAGGAAGGAAGGAAGGAAGGAAGGAAGGAAGGAAGGAAGGAAGGAAGAAAGAAAGAAAGAAAGAAAGAAAGAAAGAAAGAAAGAAAGAAAGAAAGAAAGAAAATGTAAGTCAACAAAGAAATCCATTCTCCTGCAAATCTTCTTACCTAAGTCCTTCCCCCACAGATACCCCACATATGAGCATTCCCATGCTCAGCACCCTCCAGCCCCAACCACCCCAATGGCTGCCACCCTTTGGTGTGGGAGTTCCTGAGGCTCCCTGGCTGTGTTCTTTCCAGCTCTCTCTACGAGGTGAGAAATGTGCCCCAGGGAAGCCAACCCTTCAACTCGGCAATGAGGACCTTCTGCCAAAAAAGGCCAGGGACACATCCCTCACCCGGGGACATTTCTTCCCCCATTTCCATTTTTCCTGGTTCTAAAACCAGTTGCCCTGTGAACACACCACGTGTAGTTGAGAATCTGTATAATTCTGATTTTTTTATAGACAGGGTCTGGCTCTGTGACCCAGGCTGGGGTCCGGGGGCACCACTACCCTCGAAATCGCTGGCTCAGGCTATCCTCCCACCTCAGGCTTTGGAGTGTCTGGGACGACAGGCACCTTGACCCAAGACACCCTGTTTTGATGGGTGCAGAGATGGGGTCTCCTTACATGGCCTGGACTGGTCTTGGGCTCCTGGGTTCCAGTCATCTCCCACCTAAGCCTCCCAGTGCATTGGGATTCCAGGTGTGAGCCACCGGGTCAGGCCTTCTGGTTCAATTTAGATGAAGAATAGAGGCTGGGCTTGGGGGCTCAGCCTCATCAACCCAGCAATTTGGGAGGCCGAGGTCAGCAGCCAGCTCAAGCCCATGGGCCGAGACCCAACAAGGCACTTGGGCAAGGCCTCGTCTCTACCCTCCATCAGTAATGAACTTGGAGTGGTAGCAAGCACCTGTAGTTCTGGCTCTTCGGAAGGCCGAGGTCAGGCTCACCAGAGTCCGGTGGGCCGTGACTGCGGTGACTGGGAGAGAGCTACTGCGCTCCACCCTGGCCAACGGAGTGAGACTCTGACTCAAAGATAAAAAGGAAAAAATAGAAGAGCATCCATTTGTGTATGACTTTGGGATCATCATGAACAGAGATCCTTCAGGAAGGAGACCCTATATTTGGGCCTACAATTCCTCAGACAGTGGATCGGCAGACAATGGGACTATGGGTTTGGGAGGCTTAGCCTGAGGACTGAGAGTGCCTGGGACTTTGAGATCAGTCTGGGCTATGTAGCAATACCTCATTGCTTCCTGGAATGTAGACACTGAAGTTGTGTATGGTGGCACTCCCAGTCCCGGCTACATGGGATGCAGAGGTCTCCATGATGGGTTATTCCTTTGCGTCACCCCTGCTGACAGAACAAGCGAGTCCAGGATGGGATCCATGGCTCAAGGTCATCAGCCCTGCATCCTGGGAGGCTGAGACGGGAGGTTGCCCGAGTCCAGGAGTCAGAGAACAGCCTGGGCAACATGACCAGACCTTGTCTCATCGAGAGGTCTTCAAAATGGGGTCAGGCATGATGGCTTATGGAGTCCCAGATCTTCAGGGGAAGAGGCGGGAGGAACACCTTAGCCCTGCAGGTTGATGACCCGGGACCCTAGCCTGGCCAACAGAGATCCTGGCAAAACACACCTCCCACATCTGTCACGATGGGTGTCCATGGCTTCCAAGGGAATGCCTGTGTGGGCAGGGGATGATGGAGTGATTGAGAGAATAAGGGAGCCTCCCAACACTTTAAGGTGGAAGACAGGTTGACCGGAATGTGGGCTGGCCATGGCTTTGCCGGGCTGCCTTCATTGCTGTGTGCCCATTGGCCACCATAGCCTGGTGCCGTCTGTTCCCTGAGCTCACACAAGTCTTTCCTGTGGGGCATGAATGTGGAGGCTGAAGTCAGGCCTTCTGGGGCACGTGGCCAAAGGTGTGGGACAGACGTGCCTGATGGCCACCTCTGAAACCTCCCATGAATGACAGGCCGGAAAGTGCCTTTTCCTCTTTCATCCCTAAGGGTGACTCCTTGCTCTGGGTGGCAGTGGTGGTGGTGGTGATTATTATTATTTGGATCAGCATCCCGCTCTGTCGCCCATTCCGGATTGCAGGGGCACACTCAAGGCCACTGTGGACTCCACTTTCTGAGCTCAGGCATTCCTCCTGCCTCGGCCTCCAGAATGGATGGAATGACAGGCCTGCCCCACCACACCCAGCAATTCATTGGATTTATGCTTGATGGCCAAATTGAGGTCTCCCCCATGTCCCTGGTTGGTGTCAAGCCTGCAGGCTTAGGCCATCCACTCTCCTGGCCCTTTGCTGAGACAGGATGACAGGATGAGCCCCTGAGTATGGCCTGTGGTTGTGGTAATCGTGGTTGGTATTATTATTCTGATTCAGAGTTCCATTCTGTCACCCAGGCTGGAATGCAGCGAAATGCTCTTGGCCACCGTGGACTCTACCAACTGGGCTCCAGTGATTCTCCCACAACGTCCTCCTTAGTGGCCGGAAAGGAAGGCCTGCACCACCAGGCTCGGCTCATTTGTTTTGGCTTCTTGTAGAGATGAGGTCTTGCCAAGGTGCCTGGGCTGTACTCGAACCTGGTGGCTCAGGCCATCCTCTTGATTCAGCCTACCAGAGTTCCGGGATGACAGGTGTGAGCCCCTGTTCCCAGCATCCACACCCCTCTTTAGGCCCAACCACGTGTCCCACTCCCTTCCAATGACAGGGACCCTGGAGAGGGCGGCCAGATTCGCCTACTTAGCTCTCCCCAGGGGGAGTGCTGGGTGCATGTGTGTGTCTTTTCCTGAGCCCCCACCCCTCCTCCCGTCTCGTTTCCTGGGGTGGACCTGCTTGCTCCTCCCCAGGCTGCCTTGGGGAAAGGGAGGGCTTGATTCTCAGACCTCTGGTGGGGTGGAGATGGCCGGGCTATTCATGCCTGTCTCCTCAGCACACAGGGAGTCCAAAACGGGAAGATGGCCAGAGCCCAGGACCTTGAGACAAGGCTGGGCACCAGAGCAAGCACCCACCTCGAACCCAAGCAAAACCCAGAAAATCTTGGGTGAGGGCAGTCCTCTGGGGGAGAATCACCTCCAACCCAGAGTTCAACACCAGGCAGGAATGCAAGGATGTCGACCAAATGGAAAGCTATGATTGCAGTATTTTGGTAGGCACAGGCTGAGAGAATGGCCCAAGTTGGGCAGTTTGAGAGCAGCCTGGGCAACCGAGTGAGGAGAGGAAAAAAAAGAAAGACAAAAAAAATGGAGGAAGGAAGGAAGGAAGGAAGGAAGGAAGGTTGGAAGGAAGGAAGGGAAGGAAGGAAAGAAATAAATCAATCAATTATCCTGCAAACCTTCTGCCCTCATTCCTTCCACCCCACCCTCCTCACATGTGAGGGGCCCCCAAGCTCGACAACTTCACACCCCATGCCCCCCAGTGGCTGACCCTTTGGTGTGGGAGTTTCCAAGTTTCCCTGGCTGGATTCCTGTTGGCTTTCCTCTATGAGGGGAGCAATGTGCACCAAGGCCAACCGACCAACTCGGCAATGAGGACCTTCTGCCAAGAAAGGCCAGGGACATTTTCCTCACCCAGGGACATTTCTTTGCCCCCAATTCCATTTTTCCTGACTCTAATGCCAGTCACTCTTTGAACTATGCATGCGCAGTTGCGAATCTGTGTATGATTCTGAAGTTTTGGAAACAGTGTCTGGATCTGTGGCCCAGGATGGAGCCCGGGGAAACTACCGTCGTTCACCACCAGCCTCGAAATTGCGGACTCCAGTGATCCTCTGGCATCAGCCTACTGAGTGTCCGGGAAGATGGGCACCTCGACCCCAGACCACCTGGATGTGAAGACGGGCTCTCCCTACATGGCCCCAGCTGATCTTGGCCTCCTAGGTTTCAGCCATCTTCCCACCTCAGACTCCCAGAACGCTGGAATTCCAGGCATGGGCCACTGTGCCAGGCCTTCTGATTCATTTTTGACAAAGTATTGAGACCAGACTTGGGCACTCAGCTTCTTCATCTCACCACTTTGGGAGGCGGAGGCCAGTGGCCAGCCTGAGCCCAGAGACTGAGACCCACTCAGGCAACTTGGTGAGACCTCATCTCTACCCTCCATCCCAAATGAGCCAGGCATGGTGGTGTGAGCCTGTCTTTCAGTATCCTCAGAAGGCTGCAACAAGGCTCGCCAGAGCCCTGCAGGCCTAGTCTTCAGTGGTCGAGAGCATTTCACTGCCCTGCATCTTGGGCGATGAAGTGAGACTCCAACTCTGAGCACCATAGGTCGAGGCCCTGGGAGCCACAATTGTGCTGCCATGCCCTAACCTGGCACTTGGAGACTCTGGCAACAGAAAAGATGCCTCCCACATGTGTCACGATGTGCATCCATGGCTCCCCAAAGGTCCTCATGGGAGGGGGACGATGGAGTGATTGGGAGAGGAAGGGGCCCTCACACCGGCCAAAGATGGCAGACCAGGGAACTGGAACCAGGGATAGCCATGGCATTGCCAGATTGCCTTGATCACTCTGTTCCCGAAGACCACCTTAATTAGGGGTCATCTCTTCGTGACCTCACAGGTGTCTTTTCCTTGGGGCACAAGTCTGGAGGGTGGAAGCAGGTCTTCTGGGGCGTGTGGCTGAATTTGTGGGATGAACATGCCCTATGGGCACTTTGGAAATATCCCGTGGATGTGCCTTTTCACTTTCCAGAAAGTGCCTTTTCCTCTCCCATTCTCATGCTGGGTAGCCGTGGTGGCGGCAGCTGTGGTGGTGGTGATGGTGGTGCTTATTACTATTTGGAGTTGGAATTCCACTCTGTCAACCAGGCCAGAACACAGGGGCAAGCTCATGGCCACCGTGGACTCCACCTGCTGAGCTCAGGCGATCCTCACGCCTCGATCCCCCTATTGGCTGGAACCACTGGCCTGTGCCAACACGCCCAGCTAATATTTGGATTTAATTTTGATGGTCGAGATGAGGTCTCACCCAGTGTCCTGGGTTCTTGTCAAACCCACAGGTTCAGGCCTTCCACTCGCCTGGGCCTCTGAAGAACCAGAGTGCCATGCTGAGCCCCTGAGCCAGGCCTGTGGTGGTGGTGGTGGTGGTCATGGTTGGTATTATTATTTTGAGTCAGATTCCTCCTCTGTCACCCAGTCCAGAGTGCAGGGGCTCACTGTTGGCCATCACGGCCTCCACCGGCTGGGCTCCAGTGATCCTCCCATCATGGCCTCCCAGGTACTGGAATGACAGGCGTGTGCCACCATGCTCAGCTCATTTTTTTGGCTTCTTCTAGAGACGAGGTCTTGCCAAGTTGCCCGGGCTGGGCTTGAACCCGGGAGCTCAGGCCATCCTCTCGCCTTGGCCTACCAGAGTGCTGAAATGACAGGCATTAGTCTCCGTGCTGGCCTCCATACACCTCTCGGACCCCAGCGAGGCCTGTTGCCCTCCAATGTCCCAGGCAACTTGGCAAGACCAGTAATAGCAGCCATAGTTGCCGGCTGAGCCATCACTGCATAGTGCCACCCATGCAGGGACATGTAACCACCTGGGCACTGAACCCTCCACCTGCCTCTTTCTCCAGGGTGGGCCCACACACTCCTCCCAAGTGCCTCCTCTGGGAAAGGGAGGGCATGACTCTCAAATCATTGGAGGAGTGGGGACGGCCTGGAAACTCACACCTGTCTCCTTGGCACTTTGGGAGGCCAAGATGGGAAGATGGCTGGAGCCCAGTAGGTAGAGATCAGGTTGGACACCATAGCAAGCCTGGTGGAAAGATCACCTCCAGCCCAGGGTTCAAGACCAGGCAGGAGGACCAGGATGTCGACCAAATGGAAAGCCTGTGATTGCAGCAGTTTGGGAGGCAAAGGCTGAGAGGATGTCCCAATGTGGGTGGTTTGAGAGCAGCCTAGGCAACATAGTGAAGAAAGAAAAGAAAAGAAAGAAAGGAAAGAAAGAAAAAAAGAAATAAGATAAGAAGACAGGAAGACAGGAAGAAAGAAAGAAAGAAAGAAAGAAAGAAAGAAAGAAAGAAAGAAAGAAAGAAAGAAAGAAAATGTACGTCAACAAAGAAATCCATTCTCCCGCAAACCTTCTTCCCTAAGTCCTTCCCCCACAGCCCCCCAACATATGAGGGTCCCCATGCTTGGCACCCTCCAGCCCCAACCACCCCAATGGCTGCCACCATTTGGTGCGGGATTTCCTGAGGCTCCCTGGCCGCATTCTTGCTGGCTGTCTCTACGAGGGGAGAAATGTGTCCCAGGCAGGCTGACCCTTCAACTTGGCAATGAGGACCTTCCACCTAAAAAGGCCAGGGACATATCCCTCATTCAGGGACATTTCTTCTCCCCATTCACATTTTTCCTGGTTCTAAAGCCAGTTGCCCTGTGAACACAATGTGTGCAGTTGAGAAACTTGTATAAGTCTGATTTTTTTGGGAGACAGGGTCTGGCTCTGTGACCCAGACTGGAGCCCGGTGGCACCACCAGCCTTGAAATCATGGGCTCTGGCTATCCTCCTGCCTCATCCTTCAAAGTGGCCGGGATGACGGGTTCCTTGACCCAAGACACCCTGTTTGTATCGGTGCAAAAACGGGATCTCCTTGCATGACCCAGGCTGGCCTTGGGCTCCTGGACTCCAGCCATCCTCCCACCTAAGCCTCCAAGAGCATTGGGATCCCAGGTGTGAGATGTCAGGTCAGGCCTTCTGGTTCAATTTAGATGTAGGATATAGGCTGGACTCAGGGGCTCAGCCTCATCAACCCAGCGATTTGGGAGGCTGAGACCAGCGGCTGGCCTGAGCCCACAGGCCGAGACCCGTCTGGGCACTTGGGCGAGACATCGTCTCTACCCTCCATCAGTAATGAACTCGGAGTGGTAGCATTCGCCTGTTGTTCCAGCTCTCCGGAAGGCTGAGGTAAGGCTTGCTGGAGCCCGGCGGGACGAGTCTGCATTGGCTGGGAGAGAGCTACTACCCTCCACCATGTGGGATGGAGTGAGACTCCAACTCAAAGAATTAAAGGCAAAAAGAAAAAAATTTAAAAGAGCATCCATTTGTGTATGGAGTTGGGATCATCGTGAACAGACAGAGATTATTTGGGAAGGAGACCCCAGCCTTGGGCCTACAATTCCTGAAAGATGGTGGATCGGCAAACAGTGAGGCTGTGGATTTGGGAAGCCAAGGCGGGGGACCGAGAGAGTCTGGGTCTTGGAGACCAGCCTGGGCCACATAGTGAGACCTCATCATTACCCAGATTGCAAATACTGGAGGCGTGGGTGGTGGCGCCCACGGTGTTGGCTTCATGGGATGCAGTGGCCTCCATTCTGGAGCATTCCTTTGCATTGAACCCAATGATAGAACTCGTGGTTCTAGGCCAGGCACCATGGCTCACGACCATCAGCCCCACATCCTTGGAGGTTGAGGGTGAGGCTGCCTTAGCCAAGGGGTCAGAGACCACCCGGGTGACACAGCCAGACTTCGTCTCTGTGGGAGAGTCCCAAGATAAAGTCAGGAATGGTGGCCAACAGGGTCCCGGCTGCTCAGAGGCTGAGGCTGAATGACCACCTCAACCCTGCAGGTTGAGGGCCCAGGAGCCACAATCCTGTCATGATGCCACAGCTCAGCCTATGGTGACTCCAGTGAAAAAAAGGGACCTTCCACGTGCATCATGATATATGACCATGGCTCCCCAGTAAAGGTCCAAGTGGGCAGGGGACGATGGAGTAATCGGAAGAGAAAGGAGATCTCCCCCCTCTTGAAGGTGGCAGACTGGACTCCCAGAACCTGGGCTAGCTGGGGCATTAACAATCTGCCTTGATTTCTCTGTGCCCATTAGCCACCCTAACTCGGGGCAGTCTGCTCTGGGAGATCACATGTGTCTTTGCTATAGGGCGTGAGTGTGGAGGGTGGAGACTGGTCTTCTGGGGTGCATGGTCGAAGGCACGGGACAGACGTGCCTGATGGTCACCTTTGAAACCTCCTGCTTATGACAGGCTAGAAAGTGCCTTTTCCTTTCCCATCCCTGAGGGTGATTCCTCGCTCTGGGTGTCAGGGTTTGTGGTGGTGATGGTGATGGTGATGGTTATTATTATTATTTGGAGTCGGTATCCCACTCTGTCTTCCAGGCTGGAACTCAGGGGCATGCTCACGGCTACTGCAGATTCCACCTGCCTGGCTCACGTGATCCTCCAGCAGCGGCACCCCGAGTGGCTGGAACCAGAATACTGCTCCACCATGCCTGGCTAACCTTTGGATTTATTTTTGATGGCTGAGACGAAGTCTTCTCATGTCCTAGGATTGTGTTGAAAACGTAGGCTCAGGCCATCCACTCACCTGTGCTTCCGAAGGGCCAGAATGCCAGGCTAAGCCCCTGAGCATGGCCTGTAGTTGTGGTGGTGGTGGTGGTTGGTATTATAATTCTGAGTCAGATTCCCACTCCGTCTCCCAGGCCAGAGTGCAGGGACCCACTCTTGGCCAAGGGGCCTTCACTGATGTCTCTGGTGATACACCTACTGCATCATCCCGAGTGGCCGGAGTAAAAGGCCTGCACTACCAAGCTTAGCTCATTTTTTTTGCTTCTTGTAGGGGTGATATATCACTAAGGTGCCTGGGCTGGTCTCAAACCCGGGGGCTCAGGCCATCCTCTTGCCTCTGCCTACCAGAGCGCTGGGATGACAGGTGTGAGCCCATGATCTCAGCCTCCACTCCCCTCTTGAGGCCCCACCACGTGGCCTACTACCTTCTGATGACCCAAGACCCTGGAAAGGGTGTCCAGATTTGCCTGCTGAGCCCTCCCTGTGGGGAGCACCTGGTGCATGCATGTGTCTTTGTTTGGGCTCCCACCTCTCCTCACACCTCATTCCCCAGAGTGAATGTGCTCACTCCTCCCAGTGGCTGCCTTTGGAAAGAAAGGGCTTGACTCTCCAACCCCCGATGGGGCAGGGATGGCCGGGCAACTCACACCTGTTTCCTCGGTACATGGGAGGCCAAAACAGGAAGATGGCCGGAGCCCAGGAGCTGGAGACCAGACTGAACACCATAGCAAGCACCCACCTCAACCCCAACCAAAAGAGAGAAAACCTTGGGTGAGGGCAGTCCTTGGTGGGATGATGGCCTCCAGGCCAGAGTTCAAGACCAGAAAGAAGACCAGGATGTCGACCAAATGGAAACCCTGTGATCACCGCAGTTAGGGAGGCTCAGGTACAGAGAATGGCCCGAGTTGTGTAGTTTGATTACAGTCTGGGCTACCTAGAGAGGAAAGAGAAGAAAGAAAGAAAGAAAGAAAGAAAGAAAGAAAGAAAGAAAGAAAGAAAGAAAGAAAGAAAGAAAGAAAGAAAGAAATCCATTATCCTGCAAATCTTCTGGCCTCAGTCATTCACCCCTGCCACCCCCACATGTGGGGTCCCCCAAGGTCAGCACCTTATAGCCCCAACACCCCCCAATGGCTGCCACCAATTTGGTCTGGGAGTTCCCAAGGTTCCCTGGCCTGGCTCCTGTCGGCTCTCCTCTCTGAGGTGAGAAATGTGCCCCAGGCAGGCCAACCTTCCCACTCGGCAATGAGGACCTTCCACCAAGAAAGGCCAGGGACACATCAATCACCTGGGGACATTTCTTCCCACCAATCCCATTTTTCCTGACTCTAAAGCCAGTGACCCTGTGAACACACCAAGCACAGTTTAGAATCTGTGTACAATGTTGATGCTGTTGGAGACAGGTCTGATTTGGTGGCCCAGGCTGGTGCCCAGGGACATAAGCGTTGGTACCACCAGACTCAAAATCGCAGGTTCTGACAATCTTCCTGCCTCAGCCTGAGGAGTGGCTGGGACAACGGGCACCTAGAACCCAGACCCCTGTTTTGATTTTTGCGGAGACGGATTTCCCTGTGTAGCCTGAGCTAATCTTTGGCTCCTGGGCTCCAGCCATCCTCCCACCTCGGCCTCCTAGAGTGCTGGGATTCCAGGCATGGGCTGCCATGCCAGGCCTTCTGCTGTGTTTTCACAAAGGATCGAGTCTCGGCTTGGGGCTCAACCTCATCATTCCAGCACTTTTGGAGGCTGAGGCCAACGAACATTCTGAGCCCACGGGCCAAGAAACGCTTGGGCAAATTGGAGATTACTCGTCTCTACCCACCATCACAAAAGAACCGGGCATGTTGGCATGCGCCTGTTGTTTTGGATCCTCAAAAGGCCAGGGACAGCTTGTCGGAACCCTGTGGGCTCAGGCTGCGGGGTCAGGAAAGAGCCACCACCCTCCAGCATGGGCGATGGAGTGAGACTCCTACTCAAAGATAAAAAGGAAAAAAAGAAGAGCATCCATTTGTCTATGGAGTTGGGATCATCATGAACAAAGATCATTTGGAAAGGAGGCCCCAGGCTTGGGCTTAGAGTTCCCAAAACATGGTGTATTGAAAGACATTCGGGTTGTGGGTTTGGGAGGCCTAGGTGAGGAACCACTGGATCCTGAGAGTTCGATACCAGCCTGGGTCACATAGCGAGACATCATCACTCCCCAGAAGGCAAACACGAGTCCCACATGGTCGCACCTGTGGTCCCAGATACACCGGATGCAGTGGTCCCATCCTGGGGTATTCCTTTGCATCACCCCACTGACAGAATGTGCGAGTTCTGGTCAGGCACTGTGGCTAATGACAGTCAGCCTTGTGCCCTTGGAGGCCAATGCGGGAGTCTGCCTGAGCCCAGGAGTCAGAGAGTAGCCCAGGCAATGTGACCAGACCTCATTTTGGTGAGAGGTACCCAAAATCGAGTCAGGCGTGGTGACCCCTGGTGTCCTGTCTGCCCAGGGGCCGAGGTGGGAGGACAGTCTGATTCCCACAGGTCGAGGTCCCAGGAGTCCCGATTGTGCCACCGGGCCCCAACCTGGCTGATGGAGACTTCGGTGACAAAAAAAGATGCTTCTGATGTGCATCAGGACAGGCGTCCAGGACTCCCCAGGGAATGGTCCGTGTGGGTGGTGGACAATGGAGTGATCGGGAGAGGAACGGGTCCTCCCCACACCTGAAGGTGGCAGACAGGATGACTGGAACCTGGGTTGGCTGCAGCATTGCCATACTGCCTTTATTGCTCTGTGCCCAACGGCCATCCTACCTCGAGGCCATCTGTTCTGTGAGCTCACACACATCTTTGCTGTTGGGTATGAGTGTGGAGGTTGGAGACAGGACTTCTGGGGTGTTTGGCTGAAGGTGTGGGAGGGACATGCCTGGTGGCCACCTTAGAAACCTCCCATGAATGACAGGGCAGAGAGTGCCCTTTCCTCTCCCATCCCTGAGGGTGACTACTCGTGATGTGTGGCAGGGGTGGTGGTGTTGGTAGTGGTGGTGATGATTATTATTATTTGGAATCAGAATCCTCCTCTGTCACCAATCCCAGAGCTCAGGGCCACACTCACAGCCATTGTAGACTCCATCTCCTCGGCTCAGGTGATCCACCCGCCTTGGCCCACTGAGTGGCTGGAACCACAGGACTGCACCACCGCACCTGGCTAATCTTTGGGATTTATTTTTGATGGCTGAGATGAGGTCTTGACCCATGTTCTGAGCTGGTATCTCACCTGCATGCTAAGGCTGTCTGCTTGCCTGGGCCTCTGAAGTTCTGGAATGCCAGGCTGAGCCCCTGAGCTTGGCCTGTTGTTGTGGTACTGGTGGTTGATATTATTATTTTAAGTCTGGGTCCTACTCTGTCGCCCAGGCTGGAGTGAAAGGGAACTTAGTCAACCACGGTGGCCTCCACCAGCTATGCTCCAGCAATCCCTCTGCCTCAGACTCCCATATGGCCAGAAGGACAGGCATGTACCACCACGCTCGGCTAATTTTTTGGATTCTTGTAGAGACGAGTTTTCGCCAAGGTGCCCAGGTTGGTCTCAAACATGGGCGTTTAGGACATCCTCTCACCTTGGCCTCACAGAGTGACAGGATGACAGGCATGAGCCCCTGTGCTTGGCCTCCACAGCCCTCTCAGGGCTCCACTGCAAGGCCCGTTCCCTTCTGACTACCCAGGACTCCGGAGAGGCTGGCTAGAGTCACCCATCGAGCCCTCCCAGGGGAAGAAGCTAGTGCAGGGGCATATCTCCACCGGGGCTCCCATCCCTCCACCTGACTCATTCCCCAGGGTAGTCCTGCTCACTACTCCCAGGGGCCACCTCGGGGAAAAGGATGACTTGACTCTCAAAGTTTCAAGGGGTGGGGGATGGCTGGGGTATCACACCTGTCTCCTTGGCACTCAAGAGGCTGAATCAGGAAGATGGCAAGAGCCCAGGAGCTTGAAACCAGACTGGACACCATAGCAAGCCCGTCCCTTGGGCCCAAGCAAAACACAGAAAGTCATGGGTGAGGGCCAGCCTTGATGGGAGGTTCGCCTCCGGCCCAGAGTTCAAGACCAGGCAGGAAGACAAGGATGTCGACCAAATGGAAAGCCAGTGACCACAGCAGTTTGACAGGCCCAGGCCGAGAGGATGCCTCAAGTTGGGCTATTGGAGAGCAACCTGGAAAACTTAGTGAGGAAATAAAATAAAGAAATATGGAAAGAAAGAAAGAAAGAAAGATAGAAAGAAAGAAAGAAAGAGAGAAAGAGAGAAAGAACGAAAGAATGAACAAAAGAAAGAAATCCATTCTCCTGCAAAACTTATGCCCTCAGTCCTTTCCCCCACCCCTAAACATGTGAGGGTCCCCCAAACTTGGGACCTTCCAGTCCCAACCACCGCAATGGGTGCCCCCTCTTTGATGTGAGAGTTGTCAAGTCTCCCTGGCTAGGTTAATGCTGTCTCTCCTCTCCGAAGTCATAAATGTGCCTCAGGCAGGCTGACCATCCGACTCAGCAAGGAGGACCTTCCACCAAGAAAGGCCATGGACACATCCGTCAACCAGGGACATTATCTCCCACCCAACCCCATTGTTCCTGGCCCTAAAGCCAGTCGCCCTGTGAACACACCATGCGCAGATGGGAATCTTTGTATGATTCTGATGTTTTAGGAGACAAGGTGTGGCTCTGCGGCCCAGGTCAGGGCCCGGGGATATGAACGTCATTCTCTGTGAGCCTCCAAATCACAGGCTTCAGCATTCCTCCCACCTCAACCTCCAGAATGGCCGGGACAATGAATATATCGACCCCAGACCCATTTAGATGGGTGAGAAGATG
>NW_007261461.1:33320-34080 GCF_000164805.1 Carlito syrichta
AAGGTGGGGAACCACAGGAGCCCGGGATTTCGAGACCAGCCTGGGCCATGTAGTGAGTCCTCATCACTCCCAGGAATGCAAACACTGAAGACACACATGGTTGCTCCTATGGTCATGGATGCACGAGATGCGGTGGCCTTCTTCCTGGGGCGTTACTTTACGTCACCCCCACCCACAGAACATGCAAATCCAGGCCGGGCAGCATGGCTCATGGCCATCAGTCCCACGACCTGGGAGGCCAAGGTGGTAGGTTGCCTGAGCCCAGGGTTTAGAGACCAGCCCAGGTGATATGGCCAGACCTCGTCTGGGTGAGAGGTCCCCAATATTGAGTCAGGCACTGTGGACCCCAGAGCTTGGTTGCTCATGGGCCAAGGTGGGAAGACCATTTGAGTCTTCAAGTCTTAGCCCCGGGAGCCATGATCATGCCACTGTGCCAACACGAACGATGGAGACTGACGACAAAAAAGACGTGTCCCACATGCATTACGATTGGCGTCCTTGGCTCCCAGGGAATGGTTCGTGTGGCCAGGGGACGTTGGAGTGGTCAGGAGAGGATGGGGCCTTACCGCCAACTGAAGATGGCAGATCGAGTGAACGGAACCTGGGCTCTCTGCCGCATTGTTGGACCACCTAGGTCACTCTGATCCTGATGGCCACAATAATTGGGGCGTTTTTTTCCTCAAGCTCATGAGTCATCACTGTAGAGCACGAGTGTGGAAGGTGGAGGCAGACCTACTGTGGTGTGTGGCCGAAGGCATGG
>NW_007261461.1:34100-35897 GCF_000164805.1 Carlito syrichta
GTAAACAGACAGATCATTTGGGAAGGAGGCCCCAGCCTTGGACTAGAGTTGTTGAAAGATGGTGGATCAGCAGACAATCAGGCTGTGTCTCTGGGAGGCCAAGGTGGGGACCACAGGAGCCCGGGATTTCGAGACCAGCCTGGGCCATGTAGTGAGTCCTCATCACTCCCAGGAATGCAAACACTGAAGACACACGTGGTTGCGCCCATGGTCATGGATGCACGAGATGCGGTGGCCTTCTTCCTGGGGCGTTCCTTTACGTCGCCCCCACCAACAGAACATGCAAATCCAGGCCGGGCAGCATGGCTCATGGCCATCAGTCCCATGACCTGGGAGGCCAAGGTGGTAGGTTGCCTGAGCCCAGGGTTCAGAGACCAGCCCAGGTGATATGGCCAGACCTCGTCTGGGTGAGAGGTCCCCAATATTGAGTCAGGCACTGTGGACCCCAGAGCTCGGCTGCTCATGGGCCAAGGTGGGAAGACCATCTGAGACTTCAAGTCTTAGCCCCGGGAGCCATGATCATGCCACTGTGCCAACACGAATGATGGAGACTCTGACGACAAAAAAGACGTGTCCCACATGCATTACGATTGGCGTCCATGGCTCCCAGGGAATGGTTCGTGTGACCAGGGGACGTTGGAGTGGTCAGGAGAGGATGGGGCCTTACCACCAACTGAAGATGGCAGATCGAGTGAACGGAACCTGGGCTCTCTGCTGCATTGTTGGACCACCTAGGTCACTCTGATCCTGATGGCCACAATAATTGGGGCGTTTTTTTCCTCAAGCTCATGAGTCATCACTGTAGAGCATGACTGTGGAGGGTGGAGGCAGACCCACTGTGGTGTGTGGCCGAAGGCATGGGACAGACATGCCCTGTGGCCACCATTGAAACCCCCTTGAATGACAGGGCAGAAAGTGCATTTTCCTCTCGCATCCCTGAGTGTGAATCCTCGTGCTGGGTGGCAGGGGTGCTGGTGGTGATTTTGATGGTGATTATTAGTATTTGGGGTGTAGACTACCACTCTATCACTCAGGCTGGAGCACAGGGACATGCTCACAGCCACCGCAGACTCCACCTGCCAGGCTCAGGTGATCCACCCACCTCCCCTGCCCTGACTAGCTGGAACCAGAGGCCTGCGACCCCATGCCTGGCTAAATTGGATTTATTTTTGATGACCGAGAGACGTCTTGCCCCATGTCCCAGGTTGGTGTCAAATCCACAGGCTCAGGTCGTTCACTTCCCTGGGACTCCAAAGGGCCAGGATACCAGGCTGAGCCCCTGAGACTGGCTTGTAGTTGTGGTGGTGGTTGGTATTATTATTCTGAGTCAGAGTCCCAGTCTTTCACCCTTGTCTGAGTGCAAGGTCCCACTCTTGGCCACGGCGGCCTCTACTGACTGGGCTCCAGCGATCCTCCCATCACAGCCTCCCAAGTGGCCAGAATGACAGGCGTCTGTCACCACGCTCGGCCCATTTTGTTTGTTTCTTGTAAAGATCAGGTCTCTCCAAGGTTCCCTGGCTGGTCTCATACCCAGGGACTAAGGCCCTGCTCTCCCCTGGGCCTCCCAAAGCACTGGGGTGACAGGCATGAGTCCCCACACCTGGTCTTCACACCCATTTCAAGGCCCCACCATGAGGAATGCTCCATTCTGACGACCTGGAACCCTGGAGTGGGCAGCCGGAGTCATCTGCCGAGCCCAGCCTGAGGGAGCTCTTGGTGCAGGGATGTGTCACCACTGGGGTGCCCACCTCTCCACAGGCCTCGTTCCCCAGGGTGAACCCACTCGCTTCACCCAGG
>NW_007261461.1:36106-37677 GCF_000164805.1 Carlito syrichta
GAAGACCATGATGTCGAAAAAATGAAAAGCCTGTGGTCACTGCAGCTTTAGTGGACCAGCCCAAGAGCATGACTAAAGTTGGATGGTATGAGAGCAGCCTGGGCAACCTAGTGAGGAAAGAAAAGAAAGAAAGAAAAAGAAAGAAAGAAAGAAAGAAAGAAAGAAAGAAAGAAAGAAAGAAAGAAAGAAAGAAAGAAAGAAAGAAAGAAGGAAATCCATTATCCTGCAAACCTTCTGTCCTCAGTCCTTCCCCCCACCCCTCCACATGTGAGGGTCCCCCAAGGTCAGCACCTTCCAGCCCCAATACCCCCAAATGGCAGCCCCCACTTTAGTGTGGGATTTCCCAGGCTCCCTGGCCTGGGTTTCTGCTGGCTATCCTCTTCAAAGTGGGAAATGTACCCCAGGCAGGCTCCCCTCTGACTCAACAATAAGATCCTTCCACCAAGAAAGGCCAGAGTCAAATCCCTCACCCAGGACATTTCTGTCCCCGCAATTCCATTTTTTCATGGCTTTAAGACCAATCGCCCTGTGAACACACCATGCTCAGTTGAGAATCTGTATGATTCTGATGTTTTTGGAGACAGGGTCTGGCTATGTGGGCCAGGTCGGGACTGGGGGACATGACCGTCGTTCTCCACCAGCCTCAAAATCGAGGGTTTTGGCAATCGCCCAGCCTCATGCTCCAGAGTGACTAGGACAACCGGCACCTTGATCCTGGATCACCTTGTTTGAATTTGTGCAGAGACGGAGTCTCACTGCGTGGACCAGGCTGACCTTGGGCTTCTGGGCTCCAGCCATCCTCCAGCCTTGGCCTCCAAGAGCGCTGGGATACCAGTAGTGGGATGCTGTGCCAGGCATTCTGGTTTGCTTTTGATGAAGGATCGAGATCGTGCTTGGGTGCTCAGCATCGTCATCCCAGTGCTTTGGGAACTGAGCCATCGGCCAGCCCCCACATGTAGGCTGAGATCTGACCAGGCAAATCGGTGATCCCTCCTCTCTACCCTCCATTCCAAATGAGCCGGGCATGGTGGGGCGCGTCTGTCATTCCGGGATGTTGTGGCCTCCATCCCAGGGCATTCCTGACAGAACATACTAGTCCAGGCCATGCACCATGGCTTAAAACCATCAGTCCCACACCCTGGGCAGCTGAGGAGGGAGGCTACATGAGCCCAGGGGTCAGAGACCAGCCTGGGAAAATTTGACAGACCTCGTCTCAGTGAGAGATCCCCAAAATCAAGTCAAGCATGGTGGTCTCTTGAGTCCCGGATGCTCTGGGGCCGAGGAGGGAGGACCACCTGAGCCCAGCAGGTCGAGAGCCTGGGAGACACGTTTGTGCTGCCATGACCCATCCCAACCGATGGAGACTCTGGCGACAAAAATTACACCTCCCATGTGTATCATGACAGGTGTCCTTGGATCCCCAGGGAAAGATCCGTGTGGGCAGGGGGTGATGGAGTCATTGGGAGAGGAAGGGGCCTACCCTCACCCGAAGGTGGCAGACCAGGCAACCAGAATCAGTGTTGGCCATGGTGTTGCTGGACCCCCTTGATTGCTCTGTGCCTGATGGCTGC
>NW_007261461.1:38713-41370 GCF_000164805.1 Carlito syrichta
CTGGGAAGATGGCTGGAACCTGGGAGCTGAGATCATTCTGGACACCATAGCAAGACCCCACCATGACCCCAATACAAATCCAGAAAACCTGGGGTGAGGGCATGCCTCGGTGGGAGGATTGCCTCAGACCCAGAGTTCAAGACTAGGCAGGAAGAACAGGATGTCGACCAAATAGAAAGCCTGTGATCACAGGTTTGAAAGGCCGAGGTAAAGAGGAAAGCCTGAGTTGGGTGATTTGAGAGCAGCCAGGGCTACCTAGTGAAGACACAAAAGAGAGAGAGAGGAAAAGAAAGAAAGAAAGAAAGAAAAAAGAAAGAAAGAAAGAAAGAAAGAAAGAAAATCTAAGTCAACAAAAAAATCAATTCGCCTGCAAAAATTCTGCCTTTAGTCCTTACCCCCCACCCCCACATATGAGGGACCCCCAAACAGAGCACCTTTCTTTCCCAACCCCCCAAAAATTGCTGCCCCTGCTTTGGTATGGGAGTTCCCAAGGCTCCCTGGCAGGGTTCCTACCGGCTCCCATCTCCAAGGTGAGAAATGTGGCCCAGGCAGGCTGACTCTCTGTCGGCAATGAGGACCTTTTGCCAAGAAAGGCCCGGGACACATCCCTCACCCAGGGATATTTTTCTCCCCAGTCCCATTTTTTCTGGCTCTAAAATCAGTCGCCCTTTGAACACACCACGCGCAGTTGAGAATCTGTGTACAATTCTCTTGTTTTTGGAGACAGGGTCTGATTCTGTGGTCCAGGTTGGGGCTCGGGGAAATGACCATCATTCACCCAAAATTGCAGTCTCCGGAGACCCTCCCATCTCAGCCTCTGTCTGGAGTGTCCTGGACAATGGGCACAACAACCCTAGATACCCTGTGTGGATGAGTGCGGAGATGGGGTCTCCCTGCATGGCCAGGACTGGCATTGAGCTCCTGGTCTACAGCCATCATCCTGATTGGGCCTCCCAGATTGCTGCGATTCCAAGTGTGGCCTGCCACACCCAGGCTTCTGGTTCCTTTTCAATGAAGGATCTAGGCCAGGCTCAAGGGCTCAACCTTGTCATCCCAGTGATTTGGCAGACTGAGGCCACTGGACGGCCCAAGCCCGGGGGTCTGAGATGTACGTGGGCAACTCGGCAAGACCTCCTCTCTACCCTCCAGCCCAAATGTACTGGTTCTGGTGGTGCAGGCCTGTTGTTCCAGTTCCTTGGAAGGTCCGGAGGGGGAAGGCTCGCTGGAGCCCATCAGGCTGTGGCTGCATTGACCAGGAGTGAGCCACTGCCCTAGAGTCTGGGCAATGGAGTGAGACTACATCCCAAAAATAAAAGGAAAGGAAAGAAGAGCATCTTTTTGAATGGAGTTGGGATCATCGTAAACAGACAGAGATCATTGGGGAAGGAGACCACAGCCTTGGGTATAGAGTTCCCAAAAGACAGTGGATCAGTAGACATTCAGTCTGTGGTTTGGGAGGCTGAGGCAGGGGAACACTGGAGCCTGGGGGTTCGAGGCCAGCCTGGGCCACGTAGCAAGATCTAGTCTCTCCCCAGAACACAAACACTCGAGTCGCACGTGGTTTTGAACACATTCCCGGCTACACAGGAGGTGGTATTCTCCATACCAGGAAATACTTTTTCCTCACCCCCGCCGACAGCACGTGTGAGTAGAGGCCAGGCACTGTGGCTCAGAGCCGTGTGTCCCACGCCCTTGGAGGCCTAGTTGGGAGGCTTCCTGAGTCCCGAGTTGGGAGACTAGCTGGGCGGTGTGACCAGAACTCATCTTGGGGAGAGGTACCCAAAATCGAGTCAGGCATGGCAGCCCCTGGAGTCCCAGCTGCTTGGCGGCCGAGGTGGGGGGACTGTATGAGCCCTTCAGGTCAAGGCCCTAGGAGGCACAATCATGCTGCCACACCCCAGCCTGGCCGACAGAGACTCCTGTGACAAAAATGATGCCTCCCACTTGCATTAAGACAGGTGTCCACAGCTCCCCAGGGATAGATCCTCGTGGGCTGGGAACGATGGGGTGATGGGAAGAGGAAGAGGCCTTCTACACACTCAAAAGAGGCAGAACCGGGCAACTGGAACCTGGGATGGCTGCAGTGTTGCCGGACTGCCTTGATCACTCTGTGCTCGATGGCTGCCCTAACTCAAGACCGTGTGTTCCAGGAGTTCACATGCATATTTTCCATGGGGCATGACTGTGGAGGGTGGAGGCAGGCCGACTGGGATGTGTGGCCAAAGGCTCCGGGGCACCCACCACTCTACCTGCTGTGATCCCCAGGGTGGACACGCTCGCTGCTCCCATGGGCCACCACGTGGAAAGTTAGGGTGTGACTCTCCAACCATCAGAAGGGGGCCAACCAGGTGACTCATGCCTGTTTCCCTGGCACCCGAGGAGGCCGAGATGGGAAGATGGTTGTAGTCCAGGAACTGAGACCAGACTGGACATCATAGGAAGTCCCCACCTTGACCCCAAGCAAAACCCAGAAATCCTTGGGTGAGGGCAGGCCTTGGAGGGAGGATCACCTCCAGCCAAGATTTCAAGAACAGGCAGGAAGACCAGGTTGCTGACCAAATGGAAAGCCTGTGATCGAGCACTTTGGGAAGCCCAGGCCGAGAGGATGGCTCAAATTGGGCAGTTTGAGAGTAGCCAAAGCTACCTAGTGAGGAAAA
>NW_007261462.1:0-11150 GCF_000164805.1 Carlito syrichta
CCAGATGATTTAACTAGCTGACTTCATTAGCTAGCCATCTGGCCAGCCAACTGACTTAACTAGGTCACTACCTAGCTAGCCAGCTGGGTAGCCAGCTGAATTAACTAACTTTCTTAACTAGCTGACCTGCTTTCCAGCCAGTTAAAATAAGTAGCTTGCTACATAGCTAGCCAGGTGGCTATTCAGCTGAATTAACTAGTTGACTTATCTAGCTAGCCAACTGTCTAGCAAGCTGAATTAAGTAGCAAGGTACTTAGCTAGACAGCCTGCTAGTCAGCTGACTTATCTAGGTGACTTAACTATCTAGTCAGATGGCTATGCAGTTGACATAACTAGCTAGCTATCTAGCTGGCAAGTTGGCTAGCAGGCTGACTTAACAAGCTGACTAAACTAGCTAGCCAGCTGGTTAGCCAGCTGAGTTAAATGCCTAACTATGTAGCTAGCCATCAGGCTAGACAGCTGACTAAACTAGCTGACTTAAAGAAGGAACCAGCTGTCTAACCAGCAGACTTAACTAGCTAGCTACCTAGACAGACAGCAGGATAGCCAGCTGACTTAACTAGCTGACATAACTAGACGCCTGATTACTAGTCAGCTGATTTAACTAGCTACCTACATATATAGCCCACTGGCTTGCCAGCGGACTTAACTACCTAATCACCTAGCTAACCTGCTGGACAGCGAGCTGACTTAACAAGGTGACTTAACTAGCTAGAAAGCTTACCTAAATAGCTGACCCAACTAGCTAGCTACCTAACCAGTCAACTGAGTTAACTAGCTGCTTTAACTTGCTAGCTCCCACACTAGCCATCAAATAGCTAGCTGACAATAGCTGACTTAACTAGCTAGCTAGCAGAGATCTAGCTGAATTAGCTAGCTAGCTCCCTAGATATCCAGCTGAATGAACTAGCTGAAATAACTAGCAAGCCACCTGTCTACACAACCTGACGTAACTAGCTTTTTAATAGCTAGCCAGCTTGCTAGACAACTGACTTAACGAGCTGACTTAACTAGCTAGCCAGCTGGTTAGTCAGCTGACTAAACAGGCTGACATAACTAGCTTGCCAGCTGGGTAACCAGCTGACTTCATTGCCTACCTACCTAGCTAGCCAGCAGCCTAGCCAGCTGACTTAACTAGCTGACTTAATTAAGTAGCCAGCTGGTTAGCCAACAGACTTAACTAGCAAGCTGCCTAGATAGACAGCTGGATAGCCAGGTGACTTAACTAGATGACATAGCAAGATAGCCTCATGGCTAGCCAGCTCAATTTACTAGTTATATACCTACATAGCCCACAGGCCTACCAGCTGAGTCAATTACATAACTACATACCTAACTTGCTGGCCAGCAAACTGACTTAACTGCATCACTTAACTAGCTAGCCAGCTGGCTATCCAGCCGATTTAACTAGCTACCTACCCTGCTTTGCACCTGGCTAGACAGCTGACATATAACTGGATAGCTCATTGACCAGCTGAATTAACTAGCTAGTTACCTAGCTAGATAGCTGGGAAAACAGCTGAATTAACTAGCTGACTTAACTTTCTAGCCAGCTGGCTAGCCATCTGACTTAACTAGCTTTTTAACTAGCTAACCAGCTGTATAGTCAACAGCCTTAATGAGCTGACTTAACTAGTTAGGCAGTAGGTTACCAGCTGACTTGACGAGCTGACTTAACCAGCAATCAGCTGATTAACCAGGGGATTTAACTAGCTGGCTACCTAACTAGCCAGCTGGCTAGCCAACTGACTTACCTAGCTGACTTAAGATAGCAAGCTGGCAGGCCAGCTCACTTAACTAGCTAGATACCGACATAGCCTGCAGGCTAGCCAGCTTACTTAACTATCTGACATGAATAGCTAGCCTGCTGGCTAACAAACTGACATATCTAGCTAGCTACCTGCCTAGCCAGCTGGATATGCAGCTGACTAAATTAGCTGACTTAACTAGCTAGACAGTTGGCTAGCCAGTTGTCTTAACACACTGACATCACTAGTTAGCCAGGTAGTTATCTATCTGACTTAAATAGCTAGCTACATACATTGCTAGGTGGCTAGCCAGCTCTCTTAACTAGCTGAATTAGCCAGCTAGCCAGCTGGCTAGCCAACTGATTTAATTAGCTCACTACCTATCTAGCATTCTGGCTATCCAGCTGATTTAACTAGGTGAGTTAACTGGTTAGCTACCGAGGTGGCCAGCTGATGTATATAGTTAGCTAACTAGCTAGCTACCTAGCTAGCCAGCTGACTTATATAGTTATCTAACCAGCTAGCTACCTAGCTAACAAGGTGACTTCAATAGTTAGCAGCCTAGCTAGCATGCTGACTTAACCAGCTAGATAACTAGTAAGCTTACTCATTATCTAACGTGCTAGCTAGCTGACTTAATCATCTGACTTAACTCGTTATCTAAAGAGCTAGCTAGTTGATTCAACCAGCTGAATTAACTAGTTAGCTAACTATCTATCTTGCCAACTCAATCAGCTGACACAACCCGTTTGCTAACTAGCTAGGTAGCTGACTCAACTAGCTGGCTTAACCCATTAGTTAACTAGCTAACAACCTCACTCAACCTGCTGACTTAACCCAGTCAATCGCTGGCCAACTTGTTAAGTCAGCTGACCAGTCGGCTCTCTCAAATCCGAACTAGTTAAATCCACTCACCTGTTGGCTCACGTGCTGGCCGACTAGTTAAGTCAGGTAACCTGTCCACCAACTAGCCATCCAAATAATAAAGTGAGCTAAAAAAATCATCCGACTACTCGACAAACTTGTCAGCAGACAAGTTAGCATGGCTAACTAGAGTGACTACCTAGCTGGCCCTACTATCTAGCTACCTAGCTAGTTATCTAGCTAGCCAGCTAATTTAACTAGCTGACTTAACTAGCTAGCCTACTGATATAACTAGCTGACTTGTATAGCTAGCTTCCTAGCTAGCCAGCTGATTTAACTAGCTGAAATAACTAGTTAGCCAGGTGGATAGCCATCTGACTTGACTAGCTTTTTAACTAGCTAACCAACTGGATAGCCATCTGACTTAATAGGCTGTCTTAACTCGAAAGCCAGCTGGTTGCCAGATGACTTAACTAGCTGACTTAAGCTGCCTACTCAGCTGACTTAACTAGCTGGCTCCCAGCTGACTTACCTAGCTGACTTAAGCTAGAAAGCTGCGTAGCCAGCTTATTTAACTAGCTAGCTACCTACCTAGCCAGCAGGCTAACCAGCTGACTTAACTAATTGACTTGAACAGCTAGCCTCCTGGTTAGCAACCTGAAGTATCTAGCTAGCTACCTATCTGGCCAGCTGGCTAGACAGCTGACTAAACTAGCTGACTTAACCAGTTAGACAGTTGGCTAGCCAGCTGACTTAACTCATTGACATCACTAGCTACCCAGATAGCTATCTAGCTGACTTAACTAGCTAGCTACCTACCTTTTCAGCTGGCTTTTAAACTCTCTTAACTAGCTGACTTAACTAGCTAGCTACCTAGCTAGCCAGCTGACTAGTAGTTAGCTATCTAGCTAGCTGCGTAGATAGCCAACTGACTTAAATAGTTGGCAGCCAGCTAGCTAGCTTACTTTACCAGCTAACTTACTAGTTACCTTACTCATTATCTAACGTACTAGTTAGGTGACTTAATTATCTTACTAAACTAGTTAGCTAATGAGCCAGTTAGCTGACACAACCATCTGACTTAAATCGTTAGATAGTTAGGTAGCCAGCTGACTCATCCAGCTAACTTAATTCGTTAGCTAACTAGCTAGCTAGCCTACTCATCCAGCTGAATCAACCCATTTCTGAAATTGCTAGCTAGCTGACTCAACCAGCTGAATTATTACGGTAGTTAACTAGCTAACTACCTGACCCAAGCTGCTAACTTAACCTGTTAGTTAACTAACTAGCTAGCTGTATTAACCAGTTGATGAATTTATAACACTGACTTAAATAGCTGCGTTAACTTGTAGACTGAACTAGTTAGTTAGCTACCTTAATTACATGAATTAAATAGTTGGCTAACTATTTAATTAGCTGAATAAGTAGCTGACTTAATTGATTAGCTAACTAGTCAGGAAGCAGACTTAAGTAGCTGACTTAAATATTTAGCTAACTAGTGAGCTAGTTGATTCAGCTAGCTAACTTAGCTAACTAGCTGGTTACCTAGCCGGCCGATAGGCTGGTGAGCAAGCCGACTAGTTCACTGACCTGTTGGCTTGTGAGCGAGTCAACAAGTTAGTTGACCTGTTGGTTGGCGAGCGATCCAACTAGTTTGTTTACTGGTTGACAGGAGAGCGAGTCAAATATTTGGCTGTCCTGATGGAAAGTGAGCTTGCCAACTAGTTAGCTGACTAGCTAGCTGAGTTGTTAGCTAGCTGACTAGTTAGCCAAGAAACTAGCTAGTATGCTAGCTGACTTAACTAACCAGCTGACTAGCAAGCTGGCTATCTAGCTGACATAACTTGCTAGCAAACAAGCTATCTCTCTGTCCAGCAAGGTGATTTAACTAGCTAGCTATCTGGCTAGTTAGTTGGCTAACTGACTTAATTATCTAGCTGAAGAGCTAGCTGACTAACTAATTGAATTAACTAGCTTTTTGACAAGCAACCTGACTAGCTAGCTAACAACTAGCTAGCTGAATAGTTAGCTGACATGCTAGTTGACATAACTAGACAGCTGGCAAGCTAGCTAACTTAACTAGCTGACTAGCTAGTTGGCTGGCTAGCTGACTAGCCAGCTGACTTAACTAGCTAGCTACCTGGTTGGTTAGACGGCTAGCCAGCTTGCTTAATTAGCTAGCTACCTGGTAGGCTAGCTGGCTAGGCAGCCCAGCTAGCTAGTTAGCAGACTGGACACCTGGCTAGCCAGTCGGCTTAAATAGCCAGCCCTCTGGCTGGATAGTGGGATACAAAGCTGGCTTAAATAGCCAGTCAACCTAGTGTTCAGCTGCCTAGCAAACCGGCTTAATTATCTGTCCTCCTACCTGACAAACCTGCTAACCAGCCGTCTGAATAGACCAGCCACCAACCTAGCCAGCTGACTAACCAGCTGATTT
This sequence comes from Carlito syrichta, assembly GCF_000164805.1. NCBI lineage: Eukaryota > Metazoa > Chordata > Mammalia > Primates > Tarsiidae > Carlito > Carlito syrichta. The sequence goes on from NW_007261462.1 coordinate 5,050, forward strand.
AACTAGCTGTCTTAATTTGATAGCCATCCAGCTAGCCAGCTTGCTTAACTATCTAGCCACCTAAGTAGCCAGTCAGCTAGCCAGTTCACTTAACTAGTTGATTTAACTAGCTAATCAGCAGGCTATCCAGCTTATTTAATTTAGCTACCTACCTACCTAGACAGGTGGCTAGCCAGCTGACATAACTAACTGACTTAACCTGCTAGACAGCTGGCTAGCCAGGTGAATTAACTATGTGGCTATCTCGCTAGCCAGTTCGGCTTACCACTTGAATTAACTAGCTCACTTATCCAGAAAGCCAGATGGCTACCAAGCTGACTCAAGTAGTTGACATAACTAGTTAGCCAGCTGGCTAGCCAGCTGACTTAACTAGCTGACATCTCTTGCTAGCCAGGTGGCTAGCCAGCTGACTTACCTAGCTAGCTACTGATGTATACTGCTGACTTGCCCACTGAATTAACTACCTAGCTACACAGATAACCACCTGGCTATTGAGCAGATGCAACTAGGTGACTTAACTAGCTAGCCAGCTGGTTAGATCAGCTGAATTAACTAGTTAGCTACCCAGATAGGCAGCTGGCTAGACAGCTGACTTAACTCACTGACTCAACTAGCTTGCCAGCTGACTTATCTATCTGATTTAATTAACTAGCCAGCTGACTCTCCAGCTGAATTAACTAGCTGAATTAACCAGCTTGCCAGCTGACTATTCAGCTGAATTAACTAGCTAGCTACCTACCTAGTCAGATGGAAAGACAGATGAATTAAGTAGCTCACTTAACCAGCAAGATAGCTGGCTAACCAGCTGATTTAACTAGCTTGGTACCTACCTATCCAGCTGACTAGACAACTGACTTAACTAGTTGACTTAAGGAGCTAGCAAGCTGGCAGAACTAACTGACTTAACTAGTTAGCCAGCTGGCTACCCAGCTGACTTAACTAGCTCTCTACCTAGCTAGCTAGCTGGCAAGTCACCAGACTTATCTAGCTGATTTAATTAGTTAGCCAGCTGGCTATCCAACTGACTTAACAAGCTCGCTACCTAGCTAGCCAGCTGGCTAGCCAGCTGATTTAACTAGCTGACTTAAATAGCTAGCCTGCTTGCTAGACAGTTGAATTAAATAGCTTGCTATATAGTTAGCCAGCGGGCTAGCTAGCTGACTTTAATAGGTGACTTAACTAGCTAGCCAGCTTACAAGACAGCTGATTTAAGTAGCAAGCTACATAGCTGGACAGCTGGATATCCAGCTGACTTAACCAGGTGGCTTAACTAGCTAGCCAGCGGGCTAGACAACTGACTTAACTATATAGCTACCTAGTTATCCAGGTTTCTAGCCAGCTGACTTAACTAGGTGACTTACGTAACAAGCCAGCTGTCTAGCAGGCTGAACTAACTGCCTAGCTACCTAGATAGACAGATGAACAGCCAGTTAAATTAACTAGCTAGCTAACTACATAGCCCCTGGCTTGCCAGCTGATGTAACTACCTAGCTACCTACCTAACCAGCTGGTTAGAGATCAGACTTAACTAGGTTACTTAACTAGCTAGCTAACTGGCTAGCCAGCTGACGTAAATAGCTAGCTACTCAGTTAGGCAGCTGGCTAGCCTGCTGACTTAACTCGCTGACTTAACTAACTAGAAAGCTGATGTTACTGGCTGCCTTAGCCAGCTAACTACCTAGTTAGCCAACTGTCTTAACTAGTTGTCTTAACTAGCTAGCTACCTAGCTAGCTATCTACATAGCCAGCTGACTTAACTAGCTGACTTATCTAGCTAGCTAGCTGACATAACTAGCTGATATATAGCTAGCTTTCTAGCAAGCCATCTGACTTATCTAGCTGATATTACTAGTTAGAATAAAGAATAGCCATCTGACTTAACTAGTTTTTTAACTAACCAGCTGGATAGCCAACTGACTTAACCAGCTACTTAAATAGCTAGCCAGTTGGTTTTCTGCTGACTTAATTAGCTGAGCTAACCAGCTAGTCACTTGGCTAGCCAGCTGACTTAACTAGCTCACTGCCTATCTAGCGAGCTGGCTAGCCAACTGATTTACCTAGCTGACTTAAGCTAGCAATCTGTCTATCCAGCTCACTTAACTAGCTAGCTACCTACCTAGACAGCAGGCTAGCCTGCTGACTTAACTAGCTCACTTGAACAGCTAGCCTGCTGGCTAGCAAGATGGATTATCTAGCTAGCTACCTACCTAGCCAGCTGGTTAGACAGCTGACTAAACTAGGTGACTTAACCAGCTAGCCAGTTGGCTAACCAGCTTACTTAACTCGAAGACATCACAATCTAGCCAGGTATCTCTCTAGCTGACTTAATTAGCTAACTACCTACCTTTCCAGTTGGCTAGCCAGCTCTCTTATCTAGCTGAATTAACCAGTTAGCCAGGTGGTTAGCCAACTAACTTAACTACCTAGCTATGTAGCTAGACAGTTGGCCAGCCAGATGATTTAATTAGCTGAGTCAACTAGCTAGCTACCTAGCAAGATAGGTGATTTAATAGTTGGCTAAGTAGCTAGCTACCTAGATACCAGCTGATTTAAACAGTTAGCTAACTAGCTAGCTACCTAGTTAACAAGCTAACTTAAAGAGTTTGCTGTGTAACTAGCTAGCTTACTTAACCAGCTAGCTAACTAGTTAGCTTGCATGTTATCCAACGTGTTAGCTAGCTGACTTAATCATCTGACTTAATTCCTTAGCTAACGAGCTTCCTAGGTGGCTCATGCAGCTGACTTAACACGTTAACTATCTATCTAGCTAGCTGACTCATGTAGTTGACTTAACTCGTTAGCTAACTAGTTAGCTAACCTACTCAACCAGCTGACCCAACCCGTTTGCTTACTAGCTAGCTAGATGTCTCAAACAGCTGACTTAACCAGTGAGCTAACTAGCTTACTACCTGACTCAACCTGCTGTCTTAAACCATTAGCTAACTTGCTAGCTAGCTGTCTTAACCAGCTGACTTAATTAGAAAGCTGACTTAACTAACTGTATTAGGTAGGTGACTTAACTACTTAGGTAGCTGACTTAATTGGCTGACTTAACTAGTTATCTGGTTGACTTAAATACCTGCATTAAATAGTTAGCTATTTAAATAGCTGAATAAGTAGCTGACTTAACTACTTAACTAACTAGTTAAGTAGCAGACTTAAGTTGCTGACTTATATATTTAGGTAACTAGTGAGCTAGTTGACATGGCTAGCTGACGTAACTAGCTAGCTGGTTAGCTAGCTGACTTAGCTAGCTGACTTAAATTGCTGGTTATTGAAATAGCTAACTCACTTAACGAGTTGGTTAATGAGTTTGCTACCTGTGTTAACTAGTTGTTTAATAGGTTAGCTAGGTGACTTAACTTTTTGGTTGATGAGTCGGCAGAATAGTTAGCTATTTTAACACGTTGGCTGACTACACCATCAACATTTTAGCTGCCTTAACAAGTTGGCCAACTAGTCGGCCGACTAGTTAACTGGGTTAGATAGTTGACTGACGAGTTGGCCCACTAGTCAGCTCTCTTAACTAGTTGGATGACTGGTGTGCTGACCCAACCAGTTGGCCGATTAGTAGGCCGATTATTTAGATGGCCTAACTTGTCCACGACTAGTTAGCTGAGCTAACTTGTCGACTGACAAATTGGCCTACTATTCAACCAATTGGTTAGCTGACTTAACTAGTTGACCAGCTAGGCTGCCGACTGGTTATCTGATTTAACTAGTAGGCTGGCGAGTGAGCCAAAAGGTGAGCTAATTTAACTAATTGTCCAGCGAGTGATCTCACAGGTCAGCTGACATAACTAGTCACCCGGTGAGTGAGTCAATTCGTCAGCTGACTTAACTATATGACTGGCGAGTGAACTGACTGGTCAGCTGACTTTAGTCGACTGGCGAGTGAGCCGACTGCTCAGAAGACTTAACTAGTTGGCCGGCCAGGGAGCCGAACAGTGAGCTGACTTAACTATTCGACTGACAAGTGAGGCAACAGGCGAGGTGCCTTAAATGTTCAGCTGGTGTGTGAGCTGACTGGTGAGATGACTTAACTAGTTGGCTGGAGAGCAAGCCGGTCAGTTCACTAACCTATTGGCCTGTGAGAGAGCCGACAAGTTAGTTGACCTGTTGGCTGGTGACTGAGCTGACTACTTTGCTGACATGTTGGCAGGCAAGGGGGCCGACTAGATAGTTGACCTGAAGGAAAGTGAGTGATCTCGCTAGTTAGATGACCAGCTAGTTGAGTTTCTAGTCAACTAGATAGCTACATTGCTAGCTGATTTGCTAGCTGACTTAACTAGCTAGCTGACTAGCTAGGTGGCTATCTAGCTGAAATAACTTGATATCAAACAAACGATCTAACTGTCTAGCTAGCTGACTTAATTAGCTAGCTAACTGGCTAGTTAGCTGGGTAGCTGACTTAACTACCTAGTTGAACAGTTACCTATCTGACTAGCAAGGTGAATAGCTAGATGACAACTAGCTAGCTGAATAGTTAGCTGGCTTGCTAGCTGACTTAACTAGCTAGCTGGATTGCTAGCTGACTTAAGTAGCTGACTAGCAAGTTGGCTGGATATCAGGCAAGCCAACTGACAACTAGCTAGCCAAATTTTTTATTACACTGCTAGCCATCTGGTTTAACTAGCTAGATACCTAGCTGGCTAGTTGGCTAGGGAGACAGCTAGCCAGGTAGCGGGCTGGCCAGCTGGCTAGCCAGCTGGCTTAATTAGGCAACCTGCTGGCTAGAGAGTCAGATAGTCAGCCAACTTAACTAGCCAGGCACCCTGCTCGTCTGCCTAGATAGCCAGCAGGCTTAACTAGCTAGCCACCTACCTAACAAGCCTGCTAACCAACCAGCTTAACTTGCCAGACGGCTAACTAGCTGACTTAACTAGCAGACTTAACTAGATAGCCATTCGGCTAGCCAGCTGCCTTAACTAACTAGCCAACTAGCCTGCCGGTTGTATAGCCAGCTCACTTAACTCGCTGACTTAACTAGGTAGCCAGCCTGCTATCCAGCTGACTTAATTAGCTAGCTACCTAACTAGCCAGGTGGTTAGGCAGCTGACTTAACTAACTGATTTAACCAAGTAGTCAGCTGGCTAGTAGCTGACTAAAGTTGTGAGTTACCTAGCTAGCCAGTTGGCTACCCACTTGAATTAATTATCTGACTTAATCAGGTAGCCAGCTGGTTAGCCAGTTGACTCAACTAGCTGACCAATAATTTAGCCAGCTGGAAAGCGAGCTGATATAACTAGCTGACAACACTAGCTAGCCTGTTGGCTTGCCAGCTGACTTAACAAGCTAGATACCGTGCTAGCCAGCTGGGAAGCCAGATGAATTAACTAGCTGACTTAAATAGCTAGCCAACTGGCTAGCCAACTGACTTAACTAGTTTGTTATCTAGCTAGCCAGCTGGCAAGCCAGCTGACTTAACTAACTTAAATGTCTTGCTTGCTTGCTAGTCAGCTGTATGTATTAGCTTGCTATATAGCTAGACTGCTGGCTAGACAGCTGACTTAACTAGGTGACTTAACTATATAGCCAGCTGTCTAGCCAGCTGACTTAAGTAGCAAGCTACCTAGCTAGCCAGCTGGCTAGCCAGCTGACTTAACTATGTGACTTAACTAGCTAGCCAGCTTGCTGGACAGTTGACATAATTAGTTAGCTACCTAGCTAGTAAGCTGTATAACAAACTGACTTAAGTAAGTTACTTAACGAGCTAGCCAGCTGGCTTGACAGCTGACAAAACTAGCTAGCTACCCAGCTAGCCAGCTGTCTAGCCAGCTGACTTAACTAGGTTATTTAACTAACTAGCCATCTTGCTAGCAGGCTTACATAACTGCATAGCTACCTAGTTAGCCAGCTGGATAGCGAACTGACTTAACTAATTAGCTACCTAAATATCCCTCTGGCTTGCCAGCTGACTTAACTACCTAACTTTCTAGCTAACCAGTTGGCTGGTGAACTAACTTAACTAGGTGACAACTAGCAAGCCAGCTAGCTATCCAGCTGACTTTACTAGATAGCTACCCAGCTAGGCAGGTGGATAGCCAGCTGACTTAACTAGCTGACTTAGCTAGCTAGCCAGCTGACGTAACTAGCTGACT